>NC_062224.1:16063622-16363622 GCF_902686445.1 Sciurus carolinensis
TCCAGGATAAGCTAGAATAAATATTTTTATTCCTCTGAGAAAGTATTTCCAATAGGAAAAATGAGCTATAATGTCTATAGTTGACATAAAATCTCCAGAAATGAGGGGTACAGAATTTCTTAAAAATAGGATCTCCTTTGAGTATATCCAATTGATTAAGTTTATGAAATTTAGCTAATATTACTTTGGTTTTTAGAATATATCTGAAGTCTAAACTGAAAGATCATTTAAAAATAGGTAGATATATTTTAAATAACCAGTTTTATAGTAGAAATCAGGAATATAATCAATAAAATTCTTGTGTAATAGAACTCATTTCTTTGTGATTCTTTTAAAGTATTCTCAGGTCAAATTTTTTTGCCAACAATAAAACCACTGTAAAAAAAGGAGAGATATCTAGGGGCTACTTATTAACCATTTGATGCTTTTTATATATTTGCATCTTATTACTATATTGGAGATTTTTAAGAAGAAAAACAGTACACAGAAAGAATACGCAAACAAAAAAAAAAATCCACATTTAACGTACAAACAGTGACATGAGTGTACCATAGTTTTTGGCCACATAGTACTACCCATAAAATAAAATTATGCGTCATCTCTTACTAAAGTTTCTAAACAAATTAAAACACTTGGGATAAAGAATCTTAATTTAATCATATATACCTATAGGTCACAAAAATAATAATGCAAAAGATGTATTTGTAAGCAAAATCAGGACTTGGAAATATTAACATAATTTTCCTACACCACATGACAGTCATATTTATATACTTTAGAACAATTGAATAATACTAAACTAGTAGCAATACTGTGATCTTTACACTTATATCCAAGTTTTACCCACACATGATTCCGATCGTTTCAGTGACCTTGATTGCAGCTAACAACTGTTCATTCCTTATGAAATGCAGGAGGAATAGTAAAATAGTCAATGCTGCTTTTTGTAGTTCATTTTTCCTTTGATAATTATATTTGACATTTGCTATATATCTAATACTTCTGAGCACAAAATTACTAATATTGAAAGTTGGAAGAAAAATATCTCTCGAACTTGTGAGACTCGAAGAAATAAAATAGATGAAAACGTTTGCTATTGTAAAATATTATAAAAATATTATTTTAAGACTGTTTTTGAGGTTATTTATTCAATTTTCCATGACTAACTTAAATATTACCTAACAGTAAGAAAAAGCAGGTTTACTTGAACAGGATTGTAAGTTATTTTATGTACTGAATTAATTCAAGAAAAGGTTTAAAACCCTCTTGTTTTAAAATGTATCATTTCTGTTAGTATTATTTGGATTATAGTGACAAATTAATGCTATGTACTTGCAGTTTTTACAACCAAAACTTTTGTCATAGATGTCTATTTTCCTATCATATAAAAGTTCACATATAGATAAAAAATCATTTTTAGACAAATTGTTCTGTTCTACCAGACAATTCCAACATGTCTGCTATAGTTGTTTGTATGGTCCACTATTAGAAAATATGACCTGCAAGATTCTCACACTACATTCCTCATATCTCATTGGCCCAAACATAGTCTTATGAAAACAACGAGCTAAGAGAAGTATAGTCTGTATTTGAGGTGGTCACGTGCCCAGTTAAAACTCAGAGGTTTGATTATTAAAGAAAAAAAGGTTAGGATGAAAAATGATTAGAGGGATGTTTCTATAATATTTGTAGTCTCTTATTGTGGTGTTATTTCAACTTACATAGCTATAAAATTTTTACTAGTTGTACTTCATGGTAGTACTTTAGGTAAAGACTTTAGGTAAAGAGTTTCTGAACATCAGTATTAGCAATAGACATTATGGGGAAAATGCCTTGTCTACAGTATACTCTGTTAGATCCTGTGAATATGGTAACTTACATGACAAAATGAACTTTGCAAGTGTTTAATTAAGGTTCCTGAAACTGCAAAATGATCTGGGATGATTTCTAATCTTTAGGATTTATTTCTGGCTAGGCATTTTGGGTCAGATTTACATTCTATGTATTCCTGGTACATGAGAATTCAAAATCTGAAAATGTAATAGGAATGAAATAACTTAGTTTCAATTAAATTAAATGATTTATTCCTCCTTAAGTCCAATTAACAATTTTTAATTCAACAAATTAGAAATTTATTAAACCTATATTTGAGAATTTAACAAGTACTTACTGATTTTAACTTTTAAAATGGGTGAGTGATTTTCCCCTTCTCAAATAATTTTAGACATATCAACCTGAGATTGCAAAGCAGCACTTCTGAGTATATTTTAAAAGATAAATTATTCCAAAAGGAAAGACAAGAAAAGAGTCTCTAAAACTACAAAAGAAAACTAGCTCATTACATGTAAGGAACCACAAGATTAATATGTGACTTCTCAGAGAATAAGAATGGTAACCTAAAAACAGTGGAGTGTTACATTTAAAGTATCAAAAAAAAGATACTTCAAGCAATAATTCTATACCCAGAAAAACTATCTTTCAAAGTGAAGGTAAGATACTCTCTCATATAAACAAATATTAAGAAAATTTGTTTTTAATCTGCCTTACTGAAAGTGGTAGAAAAATTCTTGCTATGTAAAAATAAATGGCACAGGCATTAATTCTAATGTAATAAAAAGTACCAGAAAAGGTAATTATTTTGAAAATCTTGAAAAACCACATAATTTTAAAAATCTTCTTCTAACAGCTTTAAATACAAATGTATAAAACAACTATAAAACTATGTCATTGAGTTTATATTAAATACACTAAAAATATATGACACAAGCAGGACAAAGTTGGGAGAAAAAATGAAGTTATTTGTGTCGAATTTTCTATATTTCATTGGAATTAAATTAGCACTACTCTATATCAGACTGATTAATCCAGATGCATATTATAATTCCTAGGACAATTACTGTTGGGGGCTATGCCATGCGGACTAAGCCAAGATGACGCCTGGCAGCCAGCCAGAGGTTGTTTTGATCACATGGGCGGAGAGGAGGTTGATTAACATAAGCACACCCAGGTGATTTATCATTAGTCGTATTCAAATAAGTGCACACACGCAACGCGTGCACAGGTGTTACCGAGTGCTCCTGATTGTGCCTGCTTGTTTTGACCTTTACCGTGATTGCACAGCTAGCTCCTCCCCTAATAATTGGCGCCAGCCCTACCCTTCGACTCCTGGAGGGGATATAAACCGGCTCTCCTCCAGAGTCAGAGTTCCCGGGTTTCCTGAATCTACAATAAACCATTCCGAATTCAAGAGCCTCGCTACTTGTTTGTCTCCCTCGCCAAACTGACTCCGCTGGATGGCATCAAATTACTAAGAAAATAATTTAAAAGAGCTTGGTAAAGAAGGAACCAAGGAATAAACTTGGTATTTTGGGAAAAGGTGTGAAGAAGAAACAGAAAAGCACAAAAGTCTTTTAAATATCATGAATTTTAGAGAGCAGATGGAACCCAACTAACATCAATAATTACATTGATGTTAATTACAATTACTAAAATTGATATTATCAGACTGGACTTTAAAACAAGCAATACTTTATTTAACTATCTGCTGTGTTTAAGAAATACTCTTTAGATTCAACAACACAAATTGATAGAAAAGGTTATACTACACACTAGAGAGATGGAGTCACTTTATTAATAAAGGAAGTAGCCTTAGAGACAAAAATGTTGCTTGAAACAAAGGGTAAAGTATTTAATAATGATTAAAAGTTGATTCTTCAGAAAGTTGTAACAATTATAAATATATTCACACTGAGGTAGAGAGAATAATACTCCTACAAAGTTCTTCATATTCTAATCCCCAAATCCTATAAATATGGCACCTGATATGGAAAAGGTAATTAAGTTTGCAGATGGGATTAAAGTAAATTGCTAAATTGATGAGCCTTAATACAGGAAGGTTATACGAAATATTTTGGAAGGGCCTGATGTAATCACAGGGTTCTTTAAATGTGAAAAGCAAAGCAGAAGTTAAAAGTGGCCCTGGCAACACCTTGGTTACCTCTGAGGGAAAATAATAAATAATCAAATAATAAATTTGTGCTATTTTAAGTCACTTAAGACTGTAGAAATTTGTTATAGGAGCAATAGAAAACTAATATACACCTGTAATAATAGAAATAAAAAGTACACAAAGCACCAATGGACAGGACTGAAGGAAGATGAAATTGGAATTTGAAATTCATAAAATATATAGTTTACAATGGAGAAAAATATTTAGGTATAAATTTAACATGAAGATATATATATTAGAAAGTGTTAAACATTGACAAAATTGATCAAAGAAAGTGTAATAGATATATATAGCTCATAGATCAAAAGACCCAAGGTAGCTGACACGTTACTTCCCCCTAGTTCATCTATACATTCAACTCAATATCACTCAACATCCCTAGAATTTTCAGTGCACACTGACATGCTGATTCTCCAGTGCATATTTTATAATGCTACATTAGCTCCACTGATGTATTTTAAAATATTTTAAAATATAAGGTATCACATAAGATAAAACTTGATGGTATCTCACTTATCAATTTTAAGACTTGCTATAAAACGATAATAAGATTAAGTGATAGTCAGACTTATATGTTGAAAAAGTGGAGCAGAAAAGAAAGCCCAGAAATAGCCCCATTAAACTATATTCAACTGAATTTTTTTTACAAAGGTGAAAATAAAACAATGAAAAAATGATAGTTTTTTCAACAATATTGGAATTTCTCAAAATATTTGATGGTCATATAGAAAGAAGAAGATGAAGAGAAAGATGAAGGAAAAGAGACAGAGGAACCCTGCTGTCCACCTAAAATCTATAAAAAAAAAAAAGAGCCAAATATTAACTTAGACTTAACTGTAAAATGTAAGAAATAAAATATTAGAATAAAACAGAAGAGAAAATGTGCTTATCTTTGGGTTAAAGAATTCTTATATACAACCTCCTAAATACAATCCATAAAAAATTATAAATTGGAACTTATAACATGAAACCTTTTGCTATCTAAAAATGTAATACAAATCACTTTTCTGACAAAGGACTTAAATCCAGAATATACAAAGAATTCCTATAATTTCATAATAAGAAAACATATAGTTCTTAAAATAGGCAAAATGAGAATAGGCATATCATAAAATGATATAAATATTTGGCAAATATACATGAAATATGCTCAAAACCATTTCTCATTAAATAAAAGTAAATTAAAACCAGAACAACACACTGCTACATAGAAATTTAAATGTTTGAAAGTTGAAAACACCTGCATTCATTTATTCAGTGGCAAAAAAAAAAAAAAAAAGAAATTTGTCACTTTTGGCAACTCCCCTGAACCTGGAGGACATTGTGTTAAGTGAAGTAAACTGACTTGGTTCCCTTGTCTCGGGGACTACAGATGTATCCTGCCTGTTTTTAATGTCTAAAAAAGTTATCTAATGTACTTTTTTCACGTTTCTAGTTTTATAATGTAAGGTGTTAAATCCAGTATTATTTTATTACAACCAGGAGAGAAATTTTGGAGTTGCTTTTAATAAGCAAATATTGGATTCAGATTAAATATTCATAAGTGTGGATATGTGGAGCTACTATCGTCCAGTCTACTTGCAGAATTATAGACAGCCCTTAAAATAATAAAATATAGTTTAAATATACTTGTATATCCTTGCTTCCAAGAGATTTTCATAAGTGAAAAAGTAATTATAAAATTATATACATACAACCATACATATTGACCATATATTCAGCTATGTAAATACTTTTATATACATGAACACGTCTACATAAAAAGGTATAAAATTATTGACAGCATTAGAATTGGTTAAAAACGAAATGGAATATGTATTATACAAAGGAATTTCCAAGTTTTGCATGACATACATATTGATAATTCATAAATTTAAGCATTTCTGTAGTCCTTGTGAGATTTAGAAAGTGAAGCAGATTGCCTATTCATTAACTAAACCTTTCTGTTGAAATATAAAGAATCATTTTGATATTATTACAGTTGGAGGACATGCCTGCAGCATAGTACTATAATCATTTCTACAGTTTGTAATAGAACTGTATCATCATAATAGTACTGAAATCTCTAAGTCTGAGCCATGTACACATATGATTATTTTTTAAGGTAACTTTCAATTAGATTTTGTTTTCTCATTTTGGATTCCCAAATGTTTGCCTCCCAGCAGGGTACTACTTAGCAGATATTGATGTTTGCAACTATTCTTATCTAAGTGCTATGAGCATTTCTGTAGGTTATGAAAGGTTGAAGAACCACCTGTGATTAAAGTTTATATTGTCATCTTATCATTCAATATCTTTTAGTCATTTAATCAGAAAAACTTGATGCTGTATATTAATGTGTCTACCTCGAGTTGTTTTTGTTTTATGTATTAGGAATGTAAATATGTCAGTGCTGAACGAGTTTCATATTTTTATAAGTAAATATTGCATTTAAAGAGACGTTTATGTTTTGGAGAGGAAAATCATTACAATGATGCTTTTATTGCACATTCTGACAATGTTATAAGATGGTCTTCCCGTAAAATACCACCTTCATTCCACACAAAAATGATATTAGAGGGAGAATGGCCTCTTCTAGATACTCTGCAATAAAAGGAAATGTTCAAGTTGCCTCTTTCTCAATTCTTCAATAACCATGAACAATTCATGAGGTTTTATACCATCTTCCAAACCTTCTTGTTTTTTATCTTACAAAGTTATGTTGCTAAATATGCTTTTTAAACAATAGAACCAGAAATTGTCATTTGTATGAAATGCATACATAGAGTGATGGTCACATTCCTTTTAAGAGAGACGATATAAGATCATAAACCACCACCATTACAAAACATTATGCTATGGTAAATAAAATTTGGATATAATGAAAGGAGGTTAAAAATCCCTCTGTATTCATTCATTTTTTTCAGTTAAGAAAATGAAAAGCCTCTCTGAAAATTTGCAATTTTTAGGTTGCAAATTAAGTCCTGAGTGTACAGAAATCTATAATATTTACTTATTTAACTTCAGGAGCTTGTGGTCCAGGAGGAGTATAGATACATAAAAATGTAATTGTGAACACTATTAAGCCATGAAAACCTATAAATTATGGTACAGAAATGTAGAGAATGGAAAATCACGTCTACCGAAATGAATTACGGGAGCAAAATACTTAATGTTGAAACAAAAACCATCAACAGGAATTTGCCAGGACAAAATACATGTGGAAGACACATGAGGCCTAGACACAAGAGAGGAGAAGAACTGACCTCACTCGAGGAGTGTGTAAATGATGTCGGCCTGAATCCACAAAGGCACGTGACATGTTTTAAGAAACCAGGGAGGCTGGGGAGATAGCTTAGTCGGTAGAGTGCTTACCTTGCAAGCACAAGGCCCTGGGTTCCATTCCCAGCACCAAAAAAAAAAAAAAAAAAGAAAAGAAAAGAAACCAGGGAACACTCACTAGACCCCTGCCAATCTTCGTCCTCTCAAGCTCCTTTCTTTCTCTGGGATGCCCCAAAGAAAAGGGGGGCCCTTGAAGTTTCATTGGCCACCACAGGTGCTTTCTGAAATCCCACTCATTCTTACATCCAGCTCAGCTTTGCCTACTTTGTGAACATGTCCATGCCGTTGTAAGATGAAAGTGCACTTTCTTCACCGGGTGTTCACTTCACTTGGATCTATTATATTTGGGGTAGCATATTCTGCTTCACACTACATTTTTGTTTGTATTTTATGTCTTTTGTTGTCTTTAGTTTGTATTTTTGTTTTGACATTTTATGTCTCATCAAAACATTTCATTTTCTTCCTTCCATTTGGTATAAAGGCCCAACTTGTCTTGCGTATAAATACTAGTTTAAATATTTGTTGAATTTTATTCACTCTTAGAATATGAGGTTGTTGGGAGAAGTCCTAGTTCTTGGCTCACAGAGGTTAATGTCTCAAGTGTGTAAACTTGCAGAGAGGAGCATTCTGCTCTGACCACCTAGGAATGTAAAAACTGCCCCAAGTTGACCTAGTGTTACCAAGGGAACCTGTATAGGAGCCTCGTGGTCTGATCCCCTGTGGCACATTGTGATTGGGCAAGAAACTTATAAAATGTATACCTGTTCCTGCAATAAAGGAGTTTTTAGGCTGCTTGCCATAAGCCTGCTTTCACCCAACTCCTGGAGTCTGGGGCTCTGGACTCTATGGCCTTTACCTGCACCTGAGCTAGTGTGGCACTCCTACATGAGGTGATTGTCCTCATCGTAGACGAAGGTAAGGAAAATTATGTTCAATGTCTAACAAAATAGTGTGTATTATGTATCAGAGTCGAACTCCAGATATGTCAGAAATATATTTATCACCTTTTGTTTTCTTAAAAGTGAGCTCCTTGTATATAATTGGTATATTGTCCTAGGTATCAGAAAATGATCCATCTTCTACTGTTCTTTTCTTTAGTAATTGAACAACATGGGCACCTTTTGGAAGTCTCATGTTTTTCTTTGATATCAATAGTCTGGCATGATTTTCTTATTAGCTCCATGCCAGTGAGGTTAGAGAAACCCTTGCTGTCCTGCTAGGAGGAAAGGGTTGTGATGAGGCAAGACTGAGTTCCACTCGGAGCAAGGCTTGTGTCCACTGAAAACAATGGTGTTTCCTGAAATCTGACAAGATTCATCCTTCATGTTATGGGAAAATAGTCAAAAGATCAATAGGAACATAACCAGGCCCCATTTTTCTGAATTGAAAGGGCATTTTAGCGTCAATCATTCTTCAGTTCTGAGAATGTACTTTTGCCAAAATAGATCCTCAGGTAGCAAATGACACTCGACAGATGAAGGTGGGACCATCATTTTCTGGGGATTATACTGATTTTCCAATGTTTTAAATATCACATTAGTTAGGGATTTATTATTCCCTCTGGAACTGGCTTTCCATCTTTCTACTTGGGAAGATGAACAGTGATAATAACATTTGTTTCAACAACAAAATCAAATCTAATTGTGTGAAAAACCACATAGCCCAACAAATAAGGTAAAAAAAAAAATCCCCTTGTAAAATCAGCTTGCATTATCATGTGGTCAATGAAATAACTGGGGAGAATAAGTGGGAAAAGTCAGGAGCTAAAGGCTAATCACATTCTATTAGAGGTTGCGTTATTAGTGAGTAAGGTACATTATCACAGAACTTCTGTTTACAGCCTTAGCTAAAGTAGAAAGAAATGTATAGACTCACTGATAAAGAATTAACTTTCTTATAGCCGATATCATCATTCATACTTCTCTATATTCTTTATCAATTTTTCCTATTCTAGTACTAGAGATATATTGAGCCTTACTGAAATATCTGAGCTTATGGTTCTTTTATAAAATATACAATGAAGTAATTATTATAATTTTGGAAAGGATTAAAATCTTTTCATTTACATGCTTCTTCACTTTGCAATCACGATTAGAAAATTAGTTTCCACCACCAATTCTTTCAATATCTCCCTCTTAAGGGCAATTTAGGTCTCATGTTAACCTACTTGTATGTCTTCATAGCCCTGGACACAGTTTTAGACCATTAGAAATTAGATAATAAAAGTTTATGGTTGAATCCAAGATATTTTGTAGTTCCTTGACATGGGGTATAGAAGTAAACCAGAACTGTGTCATGGAAATTAAAGTTTCTGTTCTGTGTCTAACCATGGCTGTTTATGAAAGTTTGAGCAAATTATTTTGCCACAATAGTGAAGGATATGAATGAGGGTCAGGAGTGAGGAAAGATTAGTGAATCTCATGAATTTGAATTTTTCTCACTCTCTTGAATTTTCTTAAACATCTCTTACTTATTGCAAAATCTAGATATCTAAATCCAACTTCACACCTTATAAAACAGAAGTGGTTCTTTTCAGAGCAGTTATAGAATCATCATCTGTTAGGGTAGAATTTATACCTACAACATCATCACTATTTAGGGGGTTTACGTTTGGGTGTCTGTGTGTTTGACATGTGTGGAGTAGGACCCTTATCATAGAAGTTGTGCTTTCTAATATTCCACCAGCATTTGAAGGCGGAGAAGAGTCTTCTACAGGAAATTCTCTTGTCAGCATTTCAGAAATCATTCTAAGTTGTAGCCTGTTTAGCAGTTGTAGCTTCTCCAGCTGAGGATGCCATAGACTGAATTCAAAAGTTTTTTTTTTTTTTTAATTTTCTCTTTTTTCTTTTTATAGTCTAGTTTGTATTGTATTGTAAGAACATTTTTGGATTTGCTTCTTGGTAAAAAGTTATTGCTTTTTCTTCTTCGTTTGGTTGTTTATTTTTTCTTAAAACTGAAGACAAAAATTATCTTTTCATCTTTCTTTTGCTCCTCTGGTAGAATATCAAATCTGAGGTAGAGCCATGCAAAAATTGGGGATAATTAACTTTATTTCGATCACATCTCTCTTTTGGATCAAGTTATAATTTCTCACTTTTTGATTTTGAAAAAAGATATTATGTTCCCACAATCAAGTCTCTGAGAGGAAAATCAGGAGCTTATTCTCAATAAAACTATGAGGAAGACAAATCCTATTCAGTTTTGAGAGCATGTAACTATCTGTATTTAACTGATGGATGTTACAGTGAGTATACAGACTGATCTGTATTAATTCACCTTCCTGGCTCCAAAACCTTTCTGGGAATATCTCTGAAGCCTTCTTATTGCTTCTTAAAGTGCTTTATTTTTGTATGCATTTTTAATCTTCCAAAAGAAATTTTAGCAGCAATAATGATGATACCTCTCTATCAGTTTATGTAGAAAGTTCAGAGATTACCTAAAAGAAGAATTAGGGCTAACTCAACTGTTTTATTCTCCACTTAGCTCTATAATGAGTTTGTGTTCAAGAAATGGTTGATTAGTAAATAAAGTAACACATTTCAGTAGAGGTACCAGGACACATTGCAGTGTCCCCAACGTGAATTAGTGCCAATAAAGCAAAAACATGAAAAACATGAACAGGGCTGAGGAAAGTGCTTTCGAGCTCACTCACCTATTAGAGAGATTAATAACTTACTTTTTGCTAGTGAGATGCATTTTTTGTGAAGGTGTAGTACATATAATTTGTGAAGTTTAGACCAACAGGTGCTTTTCCATGTTCACAATTAAGGACACTGTCAGAGTGTTACAGCAATTTATGGCACACAGGTGTTTAAGAGTGGAGGTAAAACTGAACCCGGACTCTTCAAGTCACCCCAGCCCACTTCTTACGCTGCAGCTTTAAAAACAAAGATGTACAAGAAACTGCACACCAAGATTATGTGTTGCCAATCAGAGTTTAGGAGCCTGGCAACTTAAAGTACCTGTGTCCCCTGTCCTCTTTTAAGACAAGCCAAACAAGATAGTGTCAGGAGTACACACACACACATACATATATAATGTCTTGTTTCCAACAAGTCAAGACTCATTGAGCTGTTCTTTTTTGTATGATTTGAAACATACCAGAAGGAAGTTTTTAGAAAAAAATTGACATCTACTCCTCTGCTGTGTGGAAGCACAGTGCTGTGTGGAAAGCACTAGAATCAAGCAAACAATAACAACACACTGTCATGGACACCACACACACATACACACACACACACACCCGTGTATCCCTCAAGGAAATACAAAATTTGTCTTTTTGGCCTTATTTATTCATCTTAGCTAAAGGGATATTTTTATTCGATTTCTAGGCTAAAGTAAAATATGTAGGCCTTTTGGTTCTATGATTTAGATTTAGCTATTGTTTTAGATGCACTGAAATATGCTACCCCAAATCTTCATTTCCACATTTTTCCATGTTGTCATTTTGGAGTCTATTAAATTCTCTGATGATCTGATGATGGGGTATAGTGCACATGTATCAGGTTGCCAGAGCAGAAACTCTGCTGTTGAAAAATTATATATAAATAGAACAATATAACATTTCCACAGAAGAAACACCCACATGTTATTTCTAAGTAATTCTTGCAACTTTTGCCAAAGGTTGCTTGATAAAGAAGCAACACATTTTAATGTAACATATATTTATATGTTCAAATAAACATTATACCAATGGCTTATTTGGGAACAAAAGCAGACTATCAACAATTTATTTTCAAAATTAGACTCCTTATTATGTTGTATCATTTTAATTGCAAATCATTTAATAT
This sequence comes from Sciurus carolinensis, assembly GCF_902686445.1. Taxonomy (NCBI): domain Eukaryota; kingdom Metazoa; phylum Chordata; class Mammalia; order Rodentia; family Sciuridae; genus Sciurus; species Sciurus carolinensis. Next base: position 16,075,743 of record NC_062224.1, read on the forward strand.
GAAGGCAATAATATTTAATGGTATTAGATTCATTTAAAAATTATCTTGCAAAAAGGAAGAAAAAATAAGTTTACAAACATTAGTGCATGCATATTGTGTTGACCAATCAAGTGCTATGGCAAGTGCAAATATTTACATAAGTTATCTCCTCCTACAGAGAGAGTGATCGCAATAGAGAGATAGGTAGAAAGAGAGAATTAGAAATAAAATACTTCCCACATCACATAATATGTCTAATTGAGAAACTGGAAACAGATTACCAATATAGTCTACTTAATTTTCATTTAATAATGCCACTAATGATATTCTTTACCTTAGTTAATTTTTTTCCTTTTCTTTTCCCTTCCTCTGCCTCACCATGGTATCTTTAGTTAGAAAATACGTTGGTTTATGCTTTTAAACTTTGCATTAGACTTATAATTGAAGACGTGTATGCTGTTACAATTCCAGTAGTCAAATAGACTTGACTATAAATCTGGCATTATCCTATAATTAAAAAATAAAAAATATGAAAACTCCTTTCCTCATCTTTGTACTCCTAGTTCTGATATGAAATCAGGGTCCCAGTAAGAACCTATTTACTGGTGTTGCATGACCTGCTGATATTCCTGCAGACAAGCAAGCAAAATGTGCTGACAAAGCCGTACTGTGCACATGGCTAACAATCTTGTCCTGCAGATATCGTAATGATGGGAGGGTGCTCTATGTGTTTTTGGTTCTGGCAGGAATTAAGTCACACTCTATGGGATAAAGGTGAAAGATGAAGTCATCCATTGACTGAATCATCAAAATCCCATGTAGAAGCCTGTCTCTCATCTGAGAGATAATGACAGTGTGGCAATTGTCCTGAAAGCATAGACCTAAAAATGAGTGTTATTATTCATTATTTCTTCATTTATGGATGAATATTTATATATATATATATATATATAATATATATATAGAGAGAGTATCATCTTACCCATACTTGAGCCTAAACCTTAAAGAGAACTGTTCTTAGGGCTAATGTGGTATTGGTGATTTAAATCGGAGCAGAGAAACTCACAGAGGGGCAACTAAAGAGAAGAGGATCTGAGCCAGGTGGCTCTGAACCTCCTTCCCCTGGTTTAGAACCTCCTCTTCATGTGAAACTCTTAAAGGCTTCACTATAATTCTGTTAATCTCCTACTCTTAAAAGGGGGGGGGGATGGCATGTTGGAGTAGTATTGCTCTCTGTTCCAAAAGAACATAATACAATTCCAATTATTATTGGAATAAGTGTGGTTTCCCTATGCCCATGCTGAAGAAAATAAACAGCCATTAAAACAACTCTTTGTAGTGCTGTGGAAAGTCCTGGGGGGAAAAAAAAAAACATTAACCTTGGCAGGTATTTATAAGGAATGTCTTCTCTCTGACTTGGGTTATTTCCTATTGAACATATTTCTTTTTATAGCTATAGTAAGTTGAACTATATTCTGTATTATAGAAGGAATTTCTTTGATTAAGCCATGCGTATCTGCAGGGAGTTTCTTTAGGGAAAGGGGCATCTTCCCTATTCCATGTGGTAGTATCAAATCCTTTTTAAATAGCCTCCCAAGTGGTTTAATCTTTGTTCAGAAGTACCACTCAGCTTTCTAGAGGTAGCACACAGTGATTTGGAACGTCATTTGGAATGTTTCTATCCTGATATTTGTCCTCAAACTGGTGGATTTCCCTACCTTGGCTAATAGAAAATGGATCTAATATTCATGAGCTAATTTGAATTTTTCTTTTCATATCCACGTTTTAACTCTGTGAAGTAACTGAAGGCTTATGGTCAAATGTCAGCACTATTTCACTGAATAAGAGTGTTTAGTGTAACTATTCCAAACAGTCTATTTCTTCACCAACCCGGTAAAGCCTCAAAAAAAAAAAAAAAAAAAAAAAGCTTCAGTAGCCATAGCAACATAACCACATAACCACAAGCTGCTCAATTTTAGACGTTCTTTCTTGCGTCCTATCCCCCCTCCATTTACAGAAAATCAGAAGCTAATGGGACACAGCTGCCTTCACTTTGGTTTGCTTATTAAGCTAAATTTAAATTGTCTCTTGTTTTATTCATTTAATTAATAGGGCATCAGTTTTCAGCATTCCAGTACATTTTTATTTGAAGCAAGAAGATTTATGAAAAAGATGCAAAAATGAAATTTTACTACAAAAAATGCAAAAAAAAAAAAAATTCCAGGCAGCACTTTTAATTATGTCATCAAAATCATTCACAAATAAAGTATCTTAATCTGTAATAGATGATATGGCTTTAGTTGAATACTAAGTCATTCAGATCTAACCAGAGAGTGGTATGAAGAGGAAATTCCATTGATGAAACATTGTGCATGTAGCTATTGTGTTCATCTGGTACATGATAATATTATGGTAACTGTAACTATCACTCCTTATGCCAGACTAACATGCTAATAGGTTTATATATGATAGCATTCCTTTTTCAACTCTTTATCTCAGTATGAAAGTTCCATTTACACTAGAAACTTGGTCAGTACCTAAAACCTCTAGGTAGAGTTCAAGAATTCCGGATTTTGGAGTTATGAATATCTTTTGCTTTTTATTTAAAAGGAATTTATCTCGTCTTAGTTTTACTTCTCATATTACCCATAGACTAACTCTGGATAGGGTTTTGCCTCCAGTAAAAGCTCATTTTGTTTAATCATTCAATCCTTTCTTTATCCAGGTTTTTGTTCTTTCACCTACTCAAGTATTAATTAAGCAGTTATTAGCATGCAGCCAGATATGGCAGATATGGGTGTATAAATAAAACACAAGTTTTATATGTCAGTACCTAAAAATAATTGAAGAAAAATTTCATGGATGTAACAAAAATATTATACAAAATAGCCAGGTGTGGTGGCACACACCAATAATCCCAGTTACTTGGGAAGTCAAGGCAAGAGGTTCACAATTTCAAGGTGAGCCTGGGCAACTTAGTGAAACCCTGTCTTAAAATAAAATTAAAAGGTTGGAGATATGGCTTAGTGATCAAGTGCACCTAGGTTCAAGCCTCAGTACTAAAAAAAATAAATAAAAAAAAAAAAAGAAATGCAGATGAATCACATTTTGATAAATGCATACTTAGTAAAGTATACAGGGAAGGAAATGTGCACTTCCCTAGAAGAGGCAAGGGCAGATTAAACAATTCCAAGGATATAATGTTTAAATTGAACCCAGGAGAAAGAATAACAATCTTCAGTTGTACATTAAATGCAAATCCACACTGGCATAAAACATGATAAATGTGAGAAATTTCAGAGTAGGCTTTTTAGATCTTCCTGAAGATGTCAGAGGATGCTCTATTGTCTGGGAATCTGGGAGGGGCTTTGATCTGGAAAACGTTTCCAATAATCAGCTGCACATCTGCTCAACAACCCTAATTTGAAAAAGAAACTAGTAATTATTATGTATCCTGTACATATCAGTACGATTAGATGCTTTATCTTATCTGCATTATTATTAGCTTCATTTGACATGTAAAGAGGCTGAGGTTTAAAGGGTTAGGGAAATCATTCAAACTGCTGAAGGGGCAGGGACATGCCTGCCTGACTTCAAAATGAACGTTCTCCAAAGTATCATCCCAATACCACTGTCCCAAAGATCAGAGGTTTTGACACAAAGGGAAGCCAGTGGATGAGAAGAGATCAAATAGGATGGGGATAAAGAATCGCTGTCACACCCTGATGATGCTCTGAGGCAAGAGGTCCTTTCTTCATGATGCCACCAGGTAAGAAGTTCATAGAAGGGCTGTGAGGCAGACTGTTCTCTTTGTTAACAGAGCTTTTTACAAGCCTCAGCCTTTATTTTTCTTTTCTACCTTGATCAGGTTAACCGGTTTATTCCACTAGGATCCTGCAATGAACTATCCTTTTGAACACACTTTCATTCATTTGGAATGTTCTAGCAATCTCTTCACAAAAACTGTGGTGCCCCAACTCCTGTAGCATCCTGTAATCACTGCTATTATGACACTTACCTATCTTTCAGTGTCTATTTACCTCTCTGTTCTTCCTATGAGGGGAAAGAATTTTAAACACAATCTCATTTGCATGTAGACCCACAATGCCAACACAGTATTTGGTACACAGAGTTACAATATGGTTTCCAGAATGTGGATACTTAGGGAGAAAGAAATCATACAAGTCCACCATGAACTTGAAGTGGCAAATGCAGGTACAGGAAAATAGCAAGGTTTAGACAGCCAGAAAGATTGTATAGGGCAGTCTAGTGAAAGAAAGATGGTGGATTCAGATGAGATTTCTCTATTAGAACCTGGGAAGGGGTCTGCCATTTGCAGGTCTTAAAGGAGGGCTGCTAGTTTATACCAATCGGCAAGCTCAGAGGCCACAGCATAAGTTTGGGTTTTATGGTTGATACCTGTTCCCAGAGGCAAGGAAGAGAGAAAGAAACAAGGACAAAGCTGAGTTCCTAGACCATCTCTCTAGCTATTGGAATAATAAACCAGTTATTAAGGAAATAACTCATGGTCTAGGGAATTGGCTTAGGGGTAGAGAGTTTGCCTAGCACATACAGGTCATGGAGTTAAATCCCTACTAACACACCTACACACACACACACACAGGCTTAAGACTAGCAATATAGTTAAATGACTTAAGGTAACTTTTGGAGATTTGGTCTCATAAGCAACATAGAAGCCAAATCTCAAGAGTGGAAGGTTCTGTACTAACAACCAGTGATGCCTAATGGTAGCGTGTAGTAGTAGGAGACTTCAGAACAGCTTGTGTGTATTTTCATGACTACTGATAGAATCTCTTACAGCTTGCACCTTAGTTTCTCTTCAGTGGTATAAATGGCAGCAAGCCAACGGTTCCCCCCTACTTGATAAATTCAGATAATCTGAAATTCAAGACTGTCTTCAATAAAGGAGAAAGGGGAAGGTGTGTCCACTGACTTGGACTTTTCATCTGGTCCATATCATTTAAGCACTTGGTTGCTGAGCAAAAGAAAATGAAGTGAGAAGCCTTTGCCATGCCCGGGGCCATGTTCTCATTGATACTCGATCTCCAACTGTGTTTTCCGATTTGCCTTGGCTCACCAAGTTGAGGATATTGGCATTTCTGTATTTCCTGCCTAGAGACAAAACTCATCCTGGCTTCTGAAAATTCAGAGGGTGACTTCAGTGGTCTAATTTAAGGCTAGGGAAACACAGGGGCATGACCCCATGCAGATTATGATGCTTCCATTTGGATAAAATAAATACATTTGATGTTTTACACATGTTTCTTTCGCTGAGATGATGGCCTCACATGCTGCTGGGATTTTGTTGTGTTTTGTTCTTCATTTTTAGTTTTCCTTTTGTTTTTTACATTGATTGAAAATAAGACTTGAAACATTTTTAGCTTTACCAACATTCCTTCTTAGACTTGCCTATGGGAAGAAGATGATTTCTCTGAAGTTATTTAAATCTTTAGTCTTACACTTGCAAACTACACCAAGTAGTTTATACACTGCTTTGTGAAAGATAAAAGGTCCCATGACTCATGTAGTTAGATATCTTTCAAAATTTGAAATTGATTTTATCATGACAAAGGGAATCCAGTTCTGAGAGTCTGAAAAATATTAGTGCAGATGAGTGTACAGTTGATATTCCATAAGTGATCTTTGATGTCTTTCTATCCTTTCTTGATAGGAGTCCAGGGACATTCAGTCCAAAGATCATCCAAGTAGACAGACCCTGGAAAGGAAGGCAGGAGAGCAGGCTTCTTCAAGTTGAGGGCTCCTCAGACCAAACAGGCGGAGACAGACACAGAAGCTGCTTGGAACTGAAGAGGTCAAGTGTGTTTTTAGGTCAGCAGGAGCAACTCCTAGGAACAGAAGCTGAAGCCAAAGGATCAGTCCTGGCTTAACAATGACCAGAGCAAAAAGCAAGAAACAAAAGCAAGAATCAAGTCAGAGTGCTTAAGGATTCAGTCTCATGGGTGATGCTTGCCTTGTGCTTGGATGTCTAATTTTAAAGCTAGGGAATCTAATCATCTCACGTTTACACCATAGGTGAGAAAATGTGCTTTTCTTTGTGAGGATTAAATTAAAGTAGGTTTCATGTAAGGCATGGAAAGGGACCATGAATTTGTTTCTATCCTCTCACCTAAGAAAGTGACTTTCTCACTATTTGTTTTACGAAATAGCATTTACCAAACTTAGGAGAGTCACAGTTAATATAAGATTTCATTATATCTCATTTAATACAACTACCAAAGCCATTTCCTAAAAGCATCATGTGATATAATATTATAATAGCAAAATGTCTAGATATTAGGCACAGGGAAAAAAAAAAAAACCTGACTGAATAAATGAATTTGTGACTATGTCAGGTTTTAAGTGACTTCCATGGTAGACAGAGTTTTGTGTTCTTTAGTCAGATACAACATGTATGTGCTTTATAGCTCTGTCCTTCATTCATAATTCTGTTAAATCAACAAGTGATTTTAAGAAGAGATTAAACTGTGTGCTGTGGCACACAGCTGTAATCCCATCTGCTCCAGAGGCTGATGCAGGAAGATCACAGGTTTGAGGCCAGCTTGATAAGTTTATCAAGAACCTGTCTCAAAATAAAATAAAAGAACTGAGGATTAAGCTCAGTGGTAGATCAATTTCCAGTGCCTCAAAAACAAAAAGAAAAAGAAGAGAGAGAACAAATATGTGGGCAGATATAAAAGAATGGAGTCAAATAATCCTATCATTTGAAAGCACAGAACTAAAAATAAATAGAATATTTATCAATTACTCAATATGTGTTAGCTTCTATCTGATTGTACATTTCGACATCTAAATCTCATAACTCAAAGATCATTATCATTATCCTCATTGTTATTATATTATTATGTTATGAATGATAAAAGAAAACTGGGATATAGAGAGGTTAAGACGCTTGCTTTATTAATGACCACCTGACAGGACTAGGTTAGAGATTCAGTTTCTATGTCTTCTCCCCTATTTTGTAGCATCAGGTGTGGGGCTAACTTTGACTATAGACTATTCTGTCCATTGTAAGAAACAGAAGCTGATTCCAGTACCAGTATGCAAAGTTCCAAGATGACGCCCTGGCTCTAAAAATACTATTGAACAATTCAGAGTTTACTGAAGATTTAGAAGAAAAAGTAGAGAAGATACAATATAAAGTAGAAGTGTTTCTTCCTTCTTTCCATCTTTTTCTTCTTTTTTTTTTCCCCCTTTGCTTTTCTAATCTCTTATTTAGCAGAAAATTGTTTAGGACTTCCACTAAATATGTTTCTTCTTCCAAGACTTTGGCCACATAACTGAATTGATGGGGGATGGGAAACCTTCCATTTTCCCTTTTAAGTTCCTGCCTCACTACATAAAACCTTATTCCTAAGAGACACCCATGATTATTTCAATTCCTTAGGAGTTGATTTCAGTACCAGAATGCAAGGCTCCAAGATGAATCCTTGGGTCCAAAAATGCTATTGAACAAAACAGAATTTACTTAAGATTTAGAAAGTATAGTAGAGGAGATACTGGTTTGTAGTTGTTGTTTGTTTATCCTTTATTTCTTTTCTTTTTTAATCTCTTACTTGAACAGCTGAATGTAGATGTTTAACTGACATACCAGCAGGTCATAAAGGGTTCAATTGACTTGGCCAAGAAGCAATTTGGTAACACAAACCAGGGTCATAGTTACTCATGAAATTATGATTTTTGGAATGGTAAATAAGGCAAACAGGACATAGATTACAAGTTTCTTAACAGTATCCCATATAGAGATCCATTGCATGGTGCGTGACCATAATATTAACTTGATTTTGGCTAAACCATAAAAAGAGTGAAGGATTCCAAATTGGGGAGCCAAGTAGATCATGACAATGACTTCATTAGGAAGTACTTAGGTTGCTTCCCATATGTGATTAAATCCATCTCAAGAGAGGCAGACAGATACGGATTTTAAATAGAAAATCAAGGCTACCGATTTAGGTTCAAACCAAACCTAAATTACCTAAGAGTAGCAAGGTGGGCTATCAAAAATTGGAGCAAAGCAAATATTTTATTTTATCCTCTTCATCACACAGAGAAGAGGATTTGGGGTCTACTATGATATCTCAAGTCCTCCCATATCAGACAGGTCATGTCAGGAGGTAGAAAACACACAGTAATTTGAATTGGTGAGGTTTAAAATAAATAATTATTAATTACTTAAAGGAAATAAATTATCAGATGGGAATCAAAGGGAAAGTTTAAAACACCCTATAGTGAAGAAAAAGAAAAATGGATTGAATCAGGTCCCCGAAAATGTATCTGTTAGAACCCCAATCTCCAAACGGACTATATTTGAAAATCAGACTTTTATGAAGGTCATGGTTAAATGAGGTCATAAGGGTGGAATCTTCATCCAATATGACTGGTGTGCTTATGTGAATGGGTGACTAGGATGTAGATCATACACACAAAGGAAACACCTTGTGAAGATACAGCAAGAAGGTGGCCATGTGCAAAACAGGAAGGGAGTCCTCACCAGAAACCAGATTTACCAAGACATCAATCATGGGCTTTTGGCCTTCATAACTGAGAGAAAAATCAAAGCCTGTTTTTAAGCCCTCCCCCATCTTGTATGGTATTTTGTTATGGCAGTCAGAGTTGGCTAATACAGCAACCAAGGAAAGACAAACATGGAAAGAGATTCCCTTTCATGACTGGGGGCCAGACGTCCTTGAGAAGGTTTGTGTACAGTCCTCTGGATGGTGAAACAATTTGTGAGTGGCTTCTGGCCAGAGCTGGTCCACATTTGGTGGCCAAAGGCAGCAGTCAAGTAGGAGTAGACTGATGGACTTCTAAAGAAGTTTACCAGGACTCTACCTATGGGAGCTGCTAGCAGGGGGATGAGCTTTCAACTTCGTGGGAAACTGACTGGGAAATCTGCATAACTTCCTGGCAAGTCTTCAACTGTGCTGTCTGTGGAATTCCTGAAACCACTAACAGTGCCACTAAAAGTAAAACAAACAAACAAAAACAAAAGTAAGAGTTTCACTGGGTGCCCTGTGCCCCTGCTCAACTCTGTTAAAACAAGGAGGAAGAGAAGCATACAGAAACCAGAAAGAGTGTCTTCCTTCTCCAGCGTCCTTCCAGCACCCTCTCCTGATACCCTTCCAGGTGTGAAGCAAGAAATGCTCCAGAAACGATGGCAGACTCTGAGGGGTAGATGAGTTGCTGAGTGGGAATACATTGAAAAATGGCTAACCTCCCTTTAGCCCATAATCTTGTCTTTTCCTTACTTACATTCAGGTGATGCACTACAGATTCTGGACAGGCTCTTTTCCTCACACACGTAGATGTATCTGTCCCTTAAATGACTGTCCAGTTTGGTGGGAACTCCAGGATGTAAACCTTGCCACTTCCACCATCAATGCACTGTCTCCAAGTTTGCCCACAGATGCATTAACCTCTGCCATGCTGGAAGCTCAGCTCCAACATCATCCCCGGAGATATCTATCTTGTTTGGTCTTGCACACTTTTTTTTGGAAGATTTTCTCAGTTTTAATTGCCTTTCTGTTAGAGATTTGATCTGGAAATTTCTAACAAAAGATTTCATAGTTTTTCAAAGCTAATGGGAACCTCAGAACCACTCATCTCTTCTTTGAAAGATCTGCAAGGCAGACCATGTTTTTCTTTCCATTTATATGACTGTCAGAAATAAAATATTTCTTATAATTATCTTATTCATTAAAGGGAAGAAACTTTGGTTTCTTCACCACCAATATGACCTCCACCATTCAAAAGGTGCAAACAAAATTACTGATAGACACATGTTACTAAAAAATACTTGTCTTTTACATTTTTGTGGTTAATGATGTCTTTGATGATCCAAAATACTGCCAAAAGAGATGCATGGAATCACAGCTCATAGTAAATACTTAGTCCCTATTTTAAGTGTGTCAGCAATTTTGTGTTTTAATTGTATACTTAGCCTACAAGTTTCTCCCAGATGAATGATCACATCTAGACAGAGGCAGATACCTGGACAGTGAAGGCAGTTCCAAGGACATACAGTAGCTGTACAATGTCATCTCTCTAAAACATGTCACATAAGGTAAGAGACATGAATTCTGGCTATATTTAAATTAATCTTCTTCCTCTCAATTTTTTTCAGTCTTCCAAAATATAAATTTCTTAATTAGCTAATGGCATACAGAAGGAGAAAGAGGAGACAGAGAGATACTTATTTGGGAAAGGCACTTTTCGAGGGTGGAAACTCTATTGTGAACATTTTGCGGATTGGTTTTATGGAAAGTTTTCATACATTTTACCACTCAAATATATAATTGTTTCTGTATACACAGGTTCCTAAAATGCCTGTATTTTGTTTACACTAAAGACTCAGCATGAAACAATGCCTGTTGTTCAAATTTCCTTAAAATATCTAGAAAATGCTTTTTGGCACTGACTCTTATCTACTCATAAAGCAGATGTGCATACACACATTACTTTATCTCTTTGAATTTGGTTCTTCAGGGATCTTGTTAAAGCTGCATGAGGCCAACTGAAGCTCAAAGGGGGAAAAATACCCTTATTTGAAGCTTGCTGTCACATACAAATGGATAGAAAACAGAAGAGCTTGAAACTCCTAAACCACAGGTTTATAGGTCAGGAAGCTACTGAGTTACTGCTGAGAAAGGAACATTTTTCAGGGTGCCTCTGATGAGACTAGCATATGTGTAAAGTTATTTTTATTGCAAAAGCACCTGACCCAATAAAGAATCACAGCTCATAGTAAATACTTAGTTCCCATTTTAAGTGTGTCAGCAATTTTGTGTTTTAATTGTATACTTAGCCTACAAGTTTCTCCCAGATGAATGATCACATCTAGATAGAGGCAGATACCTGGACAGTGAAGGCAGTTCCAAGGACATACAGTAGCTGTACAATGTCATCTCTCTAAAATATGTCACATAAGGTAAGAAACATGAATTTTGGCTATATTTAAATTAATCATCTTCCTCTCAATTTTTTTATTAGTGCTAAGTCTCTGGTTAATGCTCTTGTACATATTTTTAACCTCATTTCCTATTAAAATCAATAAATATAATTATCTAGAAACATCAACCTCATTTCCTATTAAAATCAATAAATATAATTATCTAGAAACATCAAATATTAGTGATGGTTTGACCTGTCATACAGCAGTATGAAATGTAACTATGGCTACTAAATCTTTTTAAAACACTTGGATGAAAAGTTGCTTGCTACTCATTTTGCACATAGGCATAGTCAAAACAAATCAGTTGTGGTTCATTTAAATTAATGTGGGGCAACATTTGTTCTACCTGTTCAAGTGCTTTTGAAAGAACCTGGATTCAGAGTGTACAAGTAGTAAGGCCAAGTTAGCATTATAACTGTCAAGTAAATTGTATGACTGATATCTCTCAAGAATCTAAGTTCTGGTGGGTGATTTACTTTTTCTAAAGACATATCACATGTAAAATGAATTTAGTGAAACGTGTTTCTGTTGCAGTTTAAGATATTAGGTACTCTCAAAGATGCTGAAAAGGTAGGCTGGGGATGTAGCTTAGTGGTAGAGCACTGAATCTATGTACTTGTATCATCAAAGTATATAAACTTGAAACTTGAGAAAAATCCCTTTGTAATCAGCATTGATTTCCTGGTTCAAATGCAAGAGATGGGAACCACTCTGAATGATTCTGGTTCAATAATAGGGATGTTTATTTTTGTATTGAGGCAAACTTTATGGAGCTTATTTTACTTATTAAATGGAACATATAATTGATACTCTGTCTCCACATGAGGATTAAGTGCTATGAACTGATCATTGCTTATATAGTGCATACCACCTCTTCTGTACGAGATGGATCATTGTAAACCTAGCAAATCCATGCAGAAACAAAAAGGAATTACATACCAATAAACTGTTCCAAATGATAGGTATACAGCAAAAACAGTGATTATCTACAGATTTGTGACTAACTGAAGTAAGCAATTTATTGATACAACTCTATAGATGTGCAGAACCGTATGTGACTTCTCATGTTCATGATTCATGTTGTAATCCCACAAATTTTTCAAAATCGTTAGAAGGAAAATATAAAAATTCTTATGTTAGTCCTCCAACATAAGGAATTAAGGATACGCTTCTTTTTTTTTTTTTTTTTTAAAGAAAGTACTATGGTGTATTTCTTTTTGTTGTTGTTTAGTTTAGTTTAGTTTTGTTTGTTTTGTTTTTTTAGTATTCAGAGATACATAGGATATAGTTCACGTCCCCAGTGAAACAAGACTAGATGCGTGTTTGTGACAATACGGGTTTTCTTAAAACTTTTTCAGTAATTACTTTGGTGCTGAGTCTAAGTACTTGTTAAAAACAGTCAAATGTAATTGAAAAGTAAGATTAGCAAATAATGCAAAATAATTGCATCCTCACCAAATCTTTCAATAGAGCACTTGATGGACCAATTGTTCTGACTTTACAATTGGCGAATTATTAAAACAAGGCAGATGAGTTCATCTGAATATAGATTGTGGAGTAATCCTTAAAAGGCTCAATGGAAAAAGCTTCCTCATTCTAAAAGTGTCCTTAGTCTGTTTATCATTAACACTTCTCTGAACAATTTATACTCATGAATTGTTTTAGTTTTGGTATGGATAATTCTATAACCATCATTTAAATTTGTGATGAAGAGGGAAATTGCACAGAATCAATTGAACTTAATTCAGCGCATCTATCTAGAGGAATAGTTGTCTATCACACCATTTCTGACATGAATATTTATTCTCCAAGTAAAATCAGACTCCAAAAATAATATTAATAATGGAACACCAACAGCTACTATCAAAATAACTTACAGATGGGAGAGTTTTAGTAACATTGTTTTTTAAATGACCCTGTTACCAAAAAAAGTGTGAATTATCTAGGAGTGATTCCACTCTACCACTCAGTTGAACTGAATTAAAACATCAGTGATAGAAATCATGTTATGTCCTAAACTGCAAATAAAAATAGTGAGGAAAACTGAATCTTTGTGAAGTTGGAGTCAATTCAAGAAAGAAGAAATGATATGTCAAAGCATAAAAGCATTTAGAATTTAGTGATTTAATGATTTATGCATCTGGATGAGGCATAACTCAAATTCCATGTCTGTCATGAAGACTTTATTGTAGCAGGTGATTTCTTTCTATTTCAGAGTTCCTGACATCTTAAGTACATCCCATGTTATAGCTGTTTATGAATGTCTTAGTTCTATGAGACTGTATTTTTTGAGTATTGTTTCATTTATTCAGCCTTCCAGTATATACCAAAGATTGAACCCAGGGGCCCTTAACCACTAAACCACATCCCCAACCTTTTTAATTTATTTTGAGACAGGGCCTTCCTAATTTGTCAAGGACCTCACTAAGTTGCTGAGGCTTTGAATGCATTTATACCCAGTTCCAGATGATTGATTATGGTTCCTCCCTTTGGTGACTGTGCCAATCATCTGGAGAACATAGTTTTAAAATTATTATTTTCAAAACACATATAGATTGCTTATAGATGCATATAGATTGTCAATAAATATTTTCTGAGTGATAATATATGATCATGCAAATATTCCTCTCAGTCTGTTTGTACTACTATAATAAAATACTTGAGAGTGGATAATTTATAAATATAAGCTTATTTTCCCATAGTTACTTTTGTTATTAAAACACTGGGTAAGAGAACTTTCTCTACCAGGTCTTCTAGGTACCCAGACAGACAAGGCAAACCCTAGGCTCTTGTGCTGGAATGGAGAAAGTGTATAAACCCTTAAGTATTTGTTTCTTTTCCTTCTTTCTTTTTCCTTCAGTCCTGGGGATGGCTCCCAGGGACCTCACACATGCCCGGCAAGCACTTCCCCACTGAGCTACATCCCCAATCCACTTTTCAACATCTAGAATGGCCTTTCTTTCCCTATTGGGAAGGAAAGTCAATTGCTCATTTTTGCTGTACCTGGATCTCCCTCTCCTTCCAGACAAATCTTAAAGTTTTGACTTTTTTTCTTGAGTGCTTTTTTCTTTTTTTTACTTTTTTAAAAAAATCATTCTTACTTTTGATTTATTGTACACAAATGGGGTGCAACTTTCATTTCTCTGGTTGTAAGTCACGACTTTTAATTCTAACTTATATTTCATAGTACTAGAATATTATAAGCTTCTAATTTACTGTGTATTTCTTAAAATCCTCTTCAAATAGTTTTTAAGTGAGAAAATGACAGGATAAACATGTTTGATTTGCACACAATCCCAGTGCCTCAGCTTAACCATCAGCAATAGGAAGAAGCTGGATTAATTAGTTTTAAATATAAGAAATTGAAATTAACCAATGTTTCTGCTTTTTAGCTATACCAGAATCTTATAAATAAATACTTTCCCCCCTTTGGCTTCTGTATTTTAGCTAGTGAAACATCTTTGCAGTGTGTGTAATAAGCAGCCTCATGTCACTTGCCTCAGGTTCCTGGCTTGGTACTAATTCTACCTTTAGATGAAGGCGTTTGATTTCTGGTTCTCTAAGCTACGCTTGGCACAATCAGTCATTTAAAAGTGCCAGTCCTTGACCTTAATCATTTAAAATGAAATGTATTATCAGATGAAAAACTTACTCAAAAAGTTGCAAAATATTGTTGTTTCATTTTTAGCCCAGTGATCTAAACTTCCATTTAGTCTTCAGAAATAATTTTTATTTTTACATTGTGTTAATTTTATTTTTCCATGTTTTTCATTGATACATTATAACTATACAATATAGTGGAATTTGTTACATGTTCATATGTGCACATGATAGAACAATGTAATTTGGTCAACATTCCCCAGTACTTCCCTTTTGATATAATTTTATTATGCATTTCAGGCACCATGGTCTCTGAAATTATGCACTATTTATGATAATAGAAATCTTTATTAGACTTCGTATATGTCAAAATCAAAATGCATTAGACATTTTCAGACTTATTTCACTGAAATCTAGACTTTATTTTTGTGCTTTCTAAAAATTGGAAAATGGGAAACACATTTTCCACATAGTTACTTCACCGAGTCCAAATCTAAAGTGAGCAAGCAGAGACTGAGTAGCCACACTGTTGGTTCTGCTGCACATGATGTAAGTAATGTTATTTTCCTGGTATCGTTCTACTTAAAGGCCTACCTGATGAGCTACCAAGCAGTGATTGAACCCAGGAGTACGCTACCTTCAAGCTATATCCCATATCCCCATCGCATTTTAATTTTTTATTTTATTATTTTTTTAAATTTATTTTTATTGTAAACAAATGGGATACATGTTGATTCTGTTTGTACATGGATTAAAGGCATACCATTTGAGTAATCATACATTCGCATAGGGTAAAGGTGTTTGATTCATTCTGTTATTTTTTCCTTCCCCCCACCCCTCCAACCCCTCTTTTCTTCTATACAGTCCCTCCTCCTTCCTTCTTTCTTACCCGCCTCCCAACCCCCACTATGTGTCACCATCTGCTTATCAGCGAGATCATTCGTTCTTTGGTTTTTTGAGATTGACTTATCTCACTTAGCATGATATTCCCCAATTTCATCTATTTGCCTGCAAATGCCATAATTTTATTATTCTTTATACCTGAGTAATATTCCATTGTATATATATATACCACAGTTTCTTTATACATTCATCAATTGAAGGACATTTAGGTTGTTGGTTCCACAATCTGGCTATTGTGAATTGAGCAGCTATGAACACTGATGTGGCTGTATCTCTGTAGTATGCTGATTTTAAGTCCTTTGGGATAAAGTCTGAGGAGTGCGATCCCTAGGTCAAATGGTGGTTCCATTCCAAGTTTTCTAAGGAATCTCCACACTGCTTTCCAGAGTGGCTGCACTAATTTGCAACCCCACCAGCAATGTAGGAGTGTACCTTTTTCCCCACATCCTCTCCAACACCTATTGTTGCTTGTATTCTTGATAATTGCCATTCTGATTGGGGTGAGATGGAATCTTAGTGTAGTGGGAGATCTTTCCATCTTCTAGGGTCTTCCTCAATTTCTTTCTTCAATGTTTTGTAGTTTTCATTGTAGAGATCTTTTACCTCTTCGGTTAGATTGATTCCCAAGTATTTTATTTTTTTTTTAGGCTATTGCAAATGGAGTTGTTTTCCTCATTTTCCTTTTAGCTGTTTCGTTGCTTGTGTATAAAAATGCTTTAGATTTATGCGTGATGATTTTATAGCCTGCTATTTTGCTGAATTCATTGATGAGGTCTAGAAGTTTTCTGGAGGAGTTTTTTGGATCCTCTAAATATAGAATCATGTCATCAGCAAATAGTGACAGTTTAAGTTCCTTTTTTCCTATTCGTATCCCTTTAATTTCTTTAGTCTGCCTAATTGCTCTGGCTAGAGTTTCAAGGACAATGTTGAATAGAAAGTGGTGAAAGAGGACATCCCTGTTTTGCTCCCGTTTTTAAAAGGAATGATTTCAGTTTTTCTCCCTTAAGAATGATGTTGGCCATGGCCTTAGCATAAATAGCCTTTACAATGTTCAGGTATGTTCCTACTATCCCTATATTTTCTAGTGTTTTGAGCATGAAGGGGTGTTGTATTTTGTGGAACGCTTTTTCTGCATCAATTGATATAACCATATCATTCTTATCCTTAAGTCTATTGACATAATGGATTACGTTTATTGATTTATGGTTGTTAAACCATCCTTGCATTCCAGGGATGAACCCCACTTGATCGTGGTGCACAATTTTCTTAATATGTTTTTGGATACGGTTTGCTAATATTTTGTTAAGGATCTTTGCATCTATATTCATCAAGGATATTGATCTAAAATTTTCTTTCCTTGATGTGTCTTTTCCTGATTTGGGTATGAGGGTGATATTAGCTTCATAGAATGAGTTCGGTAGGGTACCCTCCTTTTCTATTTCCTGGAATACTTTGAGAAGTATTGGAATGAGTTCTTCTTTGAAGGTCTTGTAGAACTTGGCTGAGAATCCGTCTGGTCCTGGGTTTTTCTTGGATGGTAGGTTTTTAATGGCTTCTTCTATTTCATTGCTTGATATTGATCTGTTTAAATTGTGTATGTCCTCCTGGTTCAGTTTGGGAGGAGCATATGTCTCTAGAATTTTGTCAATGTCTTTGGTAGTTTCTATTTTGTTGGAATACAGATTTTCAAAGTAGTTTCTCATTATATTCTGTGTCTCAGTGGTGTCTGTCGTGATATTTCTTTTTTCATCATGTATTTTAGTAATTTGAGTTTTCTCCCTCCTTCTCTTTGTTAGTGTAGCTAAGGGTTTGTCTATTTTGTTTACTTTTTCAAAGAATCAACTTTTTGTTTTGTCAATTTTTTGAATTATTTCTTTTGTTTCAGTTTCATTGATTTCAGCTCTGATTTTAATTATTTCCTGTCTTCTACTATTTTTGCTGTTATTCTGTTCTTCTTTCTCTAGGACTTTGAGCTGTAATTTTAGGTCATTTAGTTGTTGACTTTTCATTATTTTCTGGAATGTGCTCCATGCAATGAATTTTCCTCTTAGTACTACTTTCATAG
The DNA here is from genome assembly GCF_902686445.1 of Sciurus carolinensis. NCBI lineage: Eukaryota > Metazoa > Chordata > Mammalia > Rodentia > Sciuridae > Sciurus > Sciurus carolinensis. Next base: position 16,093,280 of record NC_062224.1, read on the forward strand.
TGTCCCAGAGATTTTGATATGTTGTATCATCGTTCTCATTGACCTCTAAGAATTTTTTTATCTCCTCCCTGATGTTTTCTGTTATCCATGTTTCATTCAATAGCATATTATTTAGTCTCCAGGTGTTGGAGTAATTTCTGTTTTTTATTTTGTCATTGATTTCTACTCTTAGTCCATTATGATCTGATAGAACACAAGGCAGTATCTCTATTTTTTTGCATTTCCTAAGGGCTGCTTTGTGGCATAACATATGGTCTATTTTCGAGAAGATTCCATGTGCTGCTGAGAAGAAAGTGAATCCTCTCGTTGATGGATGGAATGTTCTATATATGTCTATTAATTCTAGGTTATTGATTGTGTTATGGTTTCTTTGGTTGGTTTTTGTTTGGAAGATCTATCTAGTGGTGACAGTGGGGCGTTAAAGTCATCCAGAATTATTGTGTTATGGTCTATGTGACTCCTGAACCTGAGAAGGATTTGTTTGATGTACAGGGATGCACCATTGTTTGGGGCATAAATATTTACTATTGTTATGTCTTCCTGATTTATGGTTCCCTTAAGCAGTATGAAATGTCCTTCTTTATCCCTTCTGACTAACTTTGGCTTGAAGTCCACTTTATCTGATATAAGGATGGAAACCCCCGCTCTTTTACTGAGTACATGTGTGTGGTAGGTTTTTTCCCCATCCTTTCACCTTTAGTCTGTGGATGTCCTTTTCTATGAGGTGAGTCTCTTGCAGGCAGCATATTGTTGGGTCTTTCTTTTTAATCCATTCTGCCAGTCTACATCTTTTGATTGATGAGTTTAGGCCATTAATGTACAGGGTTATTATTGAGATATGATTTGTATTCCCAGTCTTTTGACTTATTTTTGGGTTTTAAGTTGGCTTGGTTTCTCCTTTGAGTGGTTTTTCTCTAAGGTAGTTCCTCCCTTTGCTGACATGGTTGTTTTTCATTTCCTCCTCATGGAATATTTTGTTGAGAACATTCTGTAGTGCAGGATTTCTATTTGTAAATTCTTTTAACTTTTGCTTATCATGGAAGGATTTTTTTTCATCTTCAAATCTAAAGGTTAGTTTTGCTGGGTATAGGATTCTTGGTTGGCAACCATGTTCTTTCAGAGCTTGAAATACGTTGTTCCAGGCCCTTCTAGCTTTACAGTCTGGGTTGAGAAGTTGGCTGCTATCCGTATTGATCTCCCCCTCTATGTAATCTGATGCTTTTCTCTCATGGCCTTCAAAATCCTATCTTTATTTTGAATGTTAGGCATTTTCATTATAATGTGCCTTGCTGTGGACCTGTTGTGATTTTGTGCATTTGGTGTTCTGTAAGCCTCTTGTATTTGATTTTCCATTTCATTCTTCAGATTTAGGAAATTTTCTGATATTATGCCATTGAATAGGTTGTTCATTCCTTTGGTTTGTATCTTTGTGCCTTCCTCAATTCCAATAATTCTTAAATTTGGTCTTTTCATGATGTCCCACAGTTCTTGGAGATTCTGTTCATGATTTCTTACCATCCTTACCATCCTCTCTGTTTGAGCAACTTTATTTTCAAGATTAAATATTTTTTCTTCATTGTCTGAGGTTGTGTCTTCCAAGTGGTCTAGTCTTTTGGTGATGCTTTCCATTGAGTTTTTTATTTGGTTTATTGTTTCCTTCATTTCTAGGATTTCTGTTTGGTTTTATTTTTTGAATCTCTATCTCTTTGTTGAAATGATTTTTTTGCTTCCTGCAGTTGCTCTTTCAACTGCTTATTGGTATTATCATTCATTGCCTGCAATTGTTCTCTTAACTCATCCTTTGCTTCACAAATAATCTTAATCATGTATAATCTGAAGTCCTTTTCTGACATTTCTTCTAACATACTGTCATTGGAGTCTATTAATATAGAATCTAGATTTGTTTGGATCATTTTCTTTCCTTGTTTGTTCATGTTGTTCATGTATCTTCCCCTCTAGCAGTGCAGATCTGGGGTATTGCAGATTTCCCCCTATAGGCTTATAGTGGCCTATAGGTTTCCCAAACCTTTTCTTTAAGGGGAGATCAACATTAGCAGTGCCCAATTCAGACACTATGTAATCCTAGACCAAATAGCCCCTATGAGGATAATAATAAAATTGTCATAATAAGCAGAATGCGTTCAAATATTATCTTTAGTATAACAGATTTGCAATAAGGTCTGCAGTTTCTAATGGAGGACAAAGAGGATGCAGAGGGATGTAGGATGTAGCTGTTAATGGGATAAGAAAAGAATATACAGAAGTTCTAGATAATAGAAAGGGTGAGAGTATAATCAAAAGAAATTGGATGTTAGCATGCAAAAAGGGAGAAAGAGACTCTGAGGGAACAGGTACACAAAAGGAAGAGAGAGCCAAAAAAAGTAAGGAAATAAAAACTTAAAATTGTTCAATAGGAGAAGCAAGAAAATCTACACTATAATAGTCATATAGTGTCCAAACTTCCCAGTCTTCAGTAGGCTGATGCATGAGAGGTACCTGACAATGAGCTTCAAGTCTCCAGCAGGCATCTCAGGATGGGATTTGCCCCACCTAAAGATCAGAACTACGGCTTCTAGGATTATCCAAGATGGCCACTCTGGCTTCCAAATGTGTTGGCAAATGGGGAGCTGCAGCTTGGGGTGTGGACGTGGTCAGCTGGAGGTCCTGGAGGTGGGGTTTGGTTGGTCAGGCAGGGGTCCTGGATGTTGGGTGTGTTTGGTGTGGTTGCGGGATCCTGAAGACTGGGTGCAATTACCTGCAGGTCTGGTATCCCAGTGATAGGATACAGTCAGTTGGTCTGCGGGTCCTGGTAGCAGGGAGCAGTCAGTTGATGTGAGGGCCCCAGAGGCAGGGAATGATTGGTCAAGCTGAGGGATCCTGGAGATGGGGCTCAGTCAGTCTGGCCAGGGGTCCTCTGGGGCCTGGCTGTTGTCTCAAAATGGTGGCAGCCACATGTAACCAAACCTGCAGGTACTGTGACAGAGAATGTCCAGGCAACAGCAGGCAGCTGGCACTCCACTGGTGGTCTGCGGTCAGTCTGCTGGCAGCTGGCAGATGATCGGGAGGTGAACCTCGGGTGATGGGTGATGGGTAGGTGAAAGGCAGGCGATGGACAGGCAAGAGGCAGGCAAATGGTGGATAATAGGTGCCTGACAGTGAGCAATCCGCACTCAGAAAAGGCGTCGATATGCTGGCAGACTGCAGGTCATCACAGCAGACAAATGAGGTAAACAGCTGGGGATCAATAAGCAGCAAAAACTGCCTCACCAAGAAACAGATATCCTCTGCTTGAAACTGGAGTTACGGAGCGACAAGGAACGCAGCCTCCCTCTAGTCCGCCATCTTGGATCTCCTCTCTTCTGGACTAGTTTTTAAGAAGCACTGTGAGGATTTGTATATCTGAAAAATGTATCTGAAAGATTGGACAACACATGTAACAAATTCCTTATTCTTCAAATATGTGCAAATGTACTTCATGTGAAAAACGATAAAATAAGGGAAGAGACAAGGAAAGCACGGTCGCCAATCTTAACAGGCTGGTAGAGGACTGTAGAGCAGCCTGAACGAGAAGAGGTCATTTTTAGAACATTCCTTGCACCTAGATGTGCTGCTGGCTGAGGATATATGAGTTCTTTGTAGGAAGATCAGAAGAAGAGAGTGTTGTAGCAGCTTGTTAGCTTGTTTTCCTTTCTCCTTTCTGGAACCCTACAACCCACCCACCATATTTGCTGTTGGTACAGATGAGAACTTGTCAATCCCCTGGTGAAAGTATGTTAATAACTCCAAATAGTACTCAAAACCATGTCTAAACTACTTACCAGGTCTTTGGAGACCTGCCTAATGTATTGCCCATGACTCTTCACTGCCTTTTAACTCTTCAGTTTTATATATGTGTCCTTTATTTTGCCCCCCACAGTTCATAACTGTGTCCACTAAACCCAAAATGACCTATTTCAGTTCTGTTAAAACACGTTCATGTCTTCCTCCTTTGGGTCTCTGCATAAGCTGCCTTCTCTGCTGAGTACCTTCCCTTCATGCACCTGACCTCTATTCACGACCTTTCACCTTGTTAATCGCCTCCCCTCACCCCCCACCCCATCTATCAGGAAACAGGGTAATTTTTTTCTAAGCAGTTATTTTAGCATCCAGGCCAAGGTTAGGCCCCTCCCCTGTGCCAATACTGCACTTGAACTTCTCTAGGACTGTACCATAATTGTCACTTCAATTGTCACAGCCCCACTAATTAGACTGTTCAGATTCATGAGGATAAGACGTTGATGTTGCTCATTCACTGCTACATAGGACTGGAATGAAGATATTCCCAGTGCATATTCACAGAAAGAATGGATGGATACATTTTTTTAAAAAATCAATGGAAAGATAAAATCTTGGGGGGAAAGAATGTAATATTGGTAAGAATTATCATTAGAAAAACAATGAAAGTTAAAAATTTTTAAATATATATTCAAAGTATATTTTCTAAGGTGATATCTCTTTTGAATAACTCTGACACATCATTTATAAATATAGTAAAGTATCTTTTTTGTTAAATTTTATACAAATATTTTCTATCTTGTTGGAAGTTCTTGAGTGCTGAACCTGTGACCTGGTCATTTTGCAATTTCCTTTTATCACCTGACATACTCAAAGTCTGGCACAGGAAGTTCGATTCTTGTTTTAACATTTAAAAGTAACTTACATTTCCTATATGTGAATCTACATTTTTGCTGTTAATTTTTATAAACAGTGCATGGACTTTTATAGTTCTGTTTGTGTTTGTGTTTGATCACCTCTTAGATTCATAAGGTAGATAGAGTACTCTCCGAGGAGTCACAGAAAGAGATACAGGCCAGCAGGCCATCACTGTGGAATGAGTTGCCCCACGACTTTCAGTAGGCACCAGGATGTAACTGTGTATCATCACAGTTGCAATGGCAGCTGCTGCAGTTGATCTCTGCATCTCAGAGTCTGACTCTGAACATATTCTCAACGACATGCGTGCTAAATGTTCAACAAATACAAGAATCACCTGAGGGATAAGGGCATCCGAATACAGCGGATGATTTTTACAAATACAGTACAATAACAAAATCAAAATAGTTTTGTATTGCACTGAAAATTCAATTAAAAAACTTCCTCACTGGAACACTTGCTTCTATATTCTCATAGTGCATACCCCACCTCTTACCATCTGCTCAGAGTGACCTGGAGGATCTTGGAAGACATAGTAGATCCCAGTCCCCTGCTATGCAGAATTCTCCAAGGACTTTCTATCCTATTTCACAGCAGCTGTAAGATCCCACCAAACCTGTCTCCTTCCAGTCCCTCAGAAAGCAACTAATGAAGTTCCTTAGCCATTCTTTTCTTTCTTCCTAGAGCACATTACTGACTAAAATACGATTGCATTTTAATTTGTATTTACAACCTGTATCTACTCTACATACTCCATAAAATCTTCTCTCATTTACTGCTGACACCCTAATGTCTAAAAGTGACTGGCACATAGTTGATAGTGAAGACATGCATTTCATCAGGGAACGGATAACTTAAAACCTACAGCTAAAATGCAGGTATTTGAAGTGAAAACCTAAAAGATCATACTTGATAGAGATTTAAAGATTACTAAAACATTGTTTATTATATTAACAGGCCAAAAGAAAATCATTAAACACAATGTTTATGATTTCTCAGAATTATGATAAAATATGCATATTAGACCTTTTGCCACGTTTACTAAAACAAAATAACTATGTACTTGTTTACATGAACTTAAATATTATTTGTTGAGGATGTTCAGTAAAATTATCTTTTATTAAGTCAACTAGGTAAGTGAAATATAGAATATGCATTTATCTTTTTCAGGTCTATTATAATAAAATATCTTAGGCTGAGTAATTTGCAAACAGCAGACTTTATTAAGTTCTGAAGATTGGAAAGACTGAGATAATCATGTCAGCAGGTTCTCTGTCTGCTGAGGGCACATTCTGCAGAGATGGCACCTTTTAGCCATGCCCTCATACGGTAAGAGGAATAAACACACTCTCTTCACCACTTCCATAAGCCCTTGTGATTTAATCACTTCCCCAAAGTCTCCACTTCTTCATATTGGGGATTAAGACTCAATATCAGTTTTGGGTGGGCACAAACATTCAGACCACAGTGCCATTCAGTGCCAAAAAAATTTGGATTGGTGTTTTGTTTTCTGTTTCATAACTCTTTTCACATAAATGTTTAATCTGTCTGAGGGTACTCGGGGCTGATGTTTTCTATTTACTGATGCTTATCTTGCTGTGGTTGTTTTGTTAAGTCAATAATAAGCAAATCATTTTTTACTAAAATTCAAGCCACATATTTGATTTCCTAGAAAGCAGACATTTATTGGCTAGAAGACACACATAAAGACAGTTACTCCAAATTATGTGGACTCTGTTTCTAGTTAGATACTTAAGCATATTAAGTTGAGCTTAAATTAGAAAAGGGAAAAAAATGAGGAAGAGAAATATTAGAAATTTTTATCTGAATTCTGCTTCTTGTTGGTAATCTGTTGGTATATATTTTGATATTGGATTTTGCTTCTTTTTGCTAGAATGCTGAATGTAGTTTCAGGAATATATGAGAGACAGAATAGTATAGTTGAGCAGTAGCTCAGAATTTAGATAATGTAGATTCAACTTTCAGTTCTTACCAATTTGTGTCATCCAAGATAAGTAACCAAACCCTTTGAATCTTAATTTTCTTATGTGCAGCATTAGGAATATCAAGGTGTCTGCCTCCATATGGTAGTGGAGTGAGTCAAAGGAAATAATTCATGTTAAAATGAGCAAATCCTAGAACATACTAAGTGAAGAATTAACGTTAGTGCCCGTCAACCCTGTCTTCATCACTGGTGTGCTTGAGGTTTAGGTGGCCCCATGATGCATGGTTGAAACCTTGGTTCATATGGTAGCATCATCGGGAAGTACTGAAACTTTTGGGAAGAGGAACCTAATGGAAGGTCCTTAGTTAATTGGGAGGAGTGTGGGAATATAGTCCTTCTGGAACTTCCTTGGAAGTTCTTGCAATAAGTTCGGCCCCACCTAGCGCTCTCTGCTCTCACTGAGATGAAACTGCTTGATCTGTATTTTGCTGTAGTGACACAAATTAGGCTATTACCGTCAACCTCATTAATATGATTTCATGAGTTAAGTGGCAAACAAGAAATTCTGTTTGACAGTGAGATGTTACATTATGGAGCAAACTGTTCTTTTATGAAATTTTATTATAATAAACATAGTTGGAATATAAAATTGTTTTCAATATTCATGGACATTTTTATTCAGCCATTGCTAAAGGTGATAGAAAATTGATGGACTCTGAAAATGTTTTTGTTAAACAGTATTTTCCATGAAATAAAATTTGTTGCAATTGAATTAGCAATTTATTAAATTAGGAACAATTAGTAGTCGTACATAAGAGCCTATAGCTAAGGCAAACCATTTCTAAGAAAATTTTTTAGAGCTAAATTGTATTAAGTTTTCTAATTGACCCCAAGGGTATTACACATATAGTTAATATTTTAAGTGAAAATTACATTAGCTGATAAATTGTATATCTAAGGTTCTTGGACATATTCAGTATTCATGGAATACATTTTCATAGGCCAAAAGTAAAAAATACCATTTTAGAGCACTGTGAAAGAATGAAAATGTGAACTTTAAACATGTCTAAATATACAGATTATTAATAAGGACCCTCTCTCCCTGCTGAAAAATAACCACTTGGCAAATAGTTCAAAAAACTTCTGATTTGCTGATAATTAACCATTCAAATGATAAATTCAGTTTTCAGCAAGGAGAGACTATTTTAACTCTAGAATATTGCTTTGCTTTTTTTCAAAGAGTGCTATATTTCAATTTTATTTTCTACTGAAACTGATAAAGTTTAATTGACAATAATACAAATAATAATCATTAACCTAATTATTATGCATATAGTTATTAATTATGTAATAGTTTTTCATATTATATCAGTTTGAATTATCAAACAAGTAGTAATATTTTTCAAGAAGAGAAACTTGAGAGGAAGGAATCAATATGGGATATGAGAATGTTAAGTGGCAAACTTAATATTTGGGGATGGCTGAGTCTTGGTTCAGACCAAGACATCTCTATCATATCAAGGTATCAAAAAAAATTGCATACACGTTTAATTTAGAAAGCCAAGGCAAGTTTTAAAAATATGACAGAGAAACCTACAATAAGGTACAAAATACTCTATTAGACTTATTATTCAGGAAAATCTAAGGGACAAAGTAATAAAAGATAATTTCCTTAGTAGTTATTAAAATATATACCAATTCTAAAACTGGGAGATAGGACCTAGAATGGACAAATAAATCAATTGTAAGGAGTAGAAAGTCATGTGTATCTAAAAACAACAAATAGAAAGAAAGAGGAAGGAAAGAAGGAAGGAAGGAAGGAAGGAAGGAAGGAAGGAAGGAAGGAAGGAAGGAAGGAAGGAAACTAGGCACAAAATATAATAAAAAATAAACTCTCCACTATTTTTGCTGTTTAAAAAAAGAAATATGATAAAGGTGATTTTTCAAATCAAATGGGAAAAAGATGATTTAGTACATAGGGTTAAGTAAGTGGTAATCCATTTAGAAAAAATAATTAAAATAAAATTTGGTACCCCTTCCAATCCTACATTAACATTAATTTTATAAATTCACAATTTGTAAAAGAAAATTCAGTAAGAGCTTATAGAAAAAATGCATGTAGTTTGAATGCATTTTCTTTTTGGAGTGAGAGAGTATTCATTCTCAGTGACCTATGTGGGACTCTACATTTCACGCACTCTCTTGTAGTTAGGTAGCCCAACTGAGTGTGGGACAGGATATGTACCACGTCCAGAGCACACTGTAGTCCTTGGCATGCCCTTTCTTCTAGTAAGCAGTGAGTGTACATTTGGTAAAGGTTTTGCATAATACAATCTGAATTATATTATGGTCCTTCTGAGCTAGGGGGTCTAGGAGGAGGGAGGAGACATCAAGAGGTGTGTTTGGTGGTGTCCAAATTTAATAACATATTAAGAAAGAAATATGAACCCAGGAAAGAACTGGCCTTAATGCCAACAAAAATGCAAAGAAATAGACAGTTCCAAAATTCAGGCCTTGGAAGATTAAAAATATCTAAGTGATTGGATTTTAAAAAGTTTTGAATGCCAAAGGTGGACAAAGATTCAAAGTTTAATTATGTGATTCAAGTCAATGATCAGATTGGAGGCTGGACCCATTTATGACTGATAGCCTCAAAATAGTTATCTTTAATTTAAAGGAGATTAAGAAAAAAAAATAAAGAGAGGAGTAGTTATAAGATGGTAAAGTAATAGAGAAGATGAAAGGGCTTGTCACAGTTAGATCTTTGTGTGTGATTCTAGAATATTAAACTGATTAGAAGAAAATGCTTGGCTTTTAAGGGAATAATGCTGCTAATGAACTCAAGTGCCCAGAATAAAAATAGCTTTGTCAAGTAACTTCATGCCACTACCTCATACCACATACAAAAATTAACTCCAGATTGACCAAAGACCAGTACCTAAGACATCAAACTGTAAAATTCTCAGGAAAACAAAAATGAGTATACATGATCTTGAACTAGGCATTAATTTCTTAGAAATGAGACCAAAAGTACAAGCAACGAAATAGTAAAAATCAGGTAAGATAGACTTCATCAAAATTTTATAGTTTTGTGCTTTAAAAAATACAATCACTTAAAGTGAAAAGACCAAATGTATGGGAGAAAGTCCCAAATCCTATCAGATAAAGAACTAATATCCAGAACACACTGAGGATTCCTACAATTTTACAATAAAATAACAACCAAATTTAAAACATAGCCAAAGTATTTGAAGAGATACTTCTCCAAAGATGATACGCAGGTAGGAAATAAGCACATGCAAGATGCTCTGTACCATTAGTTACCAGGGAAACGCACATCACAGTCACAATGACATAACCACTTCACACACACAAGAGTGGCTAGAATAAAAAAGAGGAATAGTAACAAATATTGGCAAAGATGTAGAAAACTTGGAACCCTGATACACGACTGGTGACAATATAAAATGGTACCAACACTGTGGAAAACAGTTTGGCAAATTCCTAAAAGTTAAATACAGAGGTATCAAATGACCCGACAATTCCACTCATAGGTATATACCAAAGAGAGCAGATATATTTTCACACAAACAAATCTTTACACAAATGTTCATAGCAGCATTATCCTTAACAGTCAGAAAGTCTAGGAGGCATGGTAGTGTACTCCTGTATCCCAGCCATTTGGGAGGTTGAGGTAGGAGGATTGCAAGTTCAAGGCCAGCCTCAGTAACTTAGTAAGAATCGGTCTCAAAATAAAAAGAAAATAAAATGGGTGGGGATGTAGCTCAGTGGTAGAATGAGCCTGGGTTTAGTCTCTAGTACTGCCAAAATTTAAAAAAAAAAAGTCAAAATAATCCAAATGTGTATCAATCAATATGTTTTACATTGTTACAAGGGATTATAATTTATCTATAAAATAATTCTACAGTACTGGAACATTCTACAACATAACTCAATCTTAAAATGATTAAACTGAGTAAAAGAAGCCATGCACAGAAGGACATAATATAAGACTATTTATAAGAAGTGCTCAGAAGAAACAAATCCATAGAGACAGAAGTATGTTAGTGGTTGCCAGAACTGAGGAGAAGAGAGAATTGGGGTAAACGTTGGTGAATATGGGGTTTTGATTTAGGGTGATGTAATGTTCTGCAAAGTGATTGTGATGATGGTTACACAATTGTAAATCATCTAAAACCCAATGAATTGCATGAGATGCAATAATGGATTTTTTAACTTCTTTAAGACACAATTTATAGGGCTTGGGATGTAACTCAGTTGGTAGAGTGCTCGCCTCACAAGCACAAGGCCCTGGGTTCAATCCTCAGCACTATGAAAAAAAAAAAAAAAAGAAGACAATTTATATGTTTAAAAATGAACATTTAATGTATACAATTGGGTGAGTTGTGTCATAGGCAAATATCCATGATATCATCACCACAATCAAGGTAATAAACATGTCCATCACTTCCAAAGTTTTCTTGTGTCCTTGTGTGTTTTTATATGATAAGAACCCAAAACACAAGATATATCTTTTTAACAAATTTTACATGCATATTACCAAAAGCTCGGTCCTTGTCCTCAGTATCAATTCAATCATGAAGACAAAGTTTAGAGGAAAAGGAATAAAACAAAAAACAGTTTAAGGCTTTGATAGCAAAGGAGAAACACAAGGAATTCCTGCCCCAGTCTGTGATTGGATTCTGCCCATCAGGAGGAGCACAGACGTTTTAAAGAGGTGAGGTGTTATAATTCATTTGTTAATTTGGGAGATATTTGTTAGATCTTCTGGTGTCATCCTGAGGTCTGAATTTCCTCTTCCTGTTCCTGTGGTGGGTGTGTGCTCAAGGACAGCAACTTAGGATGGGAAAGAAGGATGATCCTTACAGGGAGTGGGAGAGGGAGAAGAGATAAAAAGGAAAACAAAAGTGTCTATTTTAAAAGAAGCCTGAGTGGCAGAGCAGTAAAGCCCGGGGTGGACACTGTTACACGCACACGAGCGTTTTGTGCACTGTGGGTGCAAGGTCATGCAGCACATCTCCAGGACGCATTCAGTTTGCATGACTGAAACCTCGTACCCCTCAGCAATCTGACCTTCTCTTCCCAGCCCCGGGAAGCCACCATTCAATTCTCTGCTTCTGTGAGTTTGACTAGTTTAGATTCTTCATTTAGCGGAATCATGTAGTATTTGTCTTTCTGTGACTCATTTTACTTAGCATGTCCTCCGTGATATCACAGAAGTGGATACTATCTCATTGCCTATGTACACCACATTTCCATTATCCATTCATCTGTGAATGACGCTTGGGTTACTTCTGCACCTTGGTTACTGTGTATAAGACTGCAAAGAACATGAGAATACAGGTAAATGTGGCCAAGATCTTGATTTCAATTCTTTGGAATATCCACCCAGAAGTGGAATGCCTGAGTCATAGGGTAGTTCTGTTTGTATGTTGAAGAGTCCCCTGCTGTTTTCCTTAGTGGCTCAATCCTTGCATATTCCTAATATAAAATAAGTAATTTTATGTTCCTAATGGTATGCAAGGTTTCAGTTTCTGCACACCCTCACACACAATGATTATCTTTTTTTCTTCATAACAGCTATTGAATAGGTATAATATGGCATCTCTTCATGGTGTTAATTTGCATTTCCCTGATGGTCAGTGACATCCAATATTTTTTCACATACCTGCTGGCCATTCATATGTCTTCTTTGGGGAAACATCTATGCAGGTTTGTTTTAAAATCAATTTAGCTATTTTTGTTGTTGTTGTTGTTATTGAGTTTTTAGAAGCTTCTTAGAAGGGTCGATTTGATGTTATGTGAATTACATTTCCACTGTTAAAAACTGAAGGTGATTTCTTGATTTTTTTTCATGAACAGGAGGTAGCTACTGGGATTTAAAAGCCATTTAGCCTCAAGCAGAATAAACAAGAAGATTGAAGTTCAGTGATCATGCTTTCCAATTCCTCTACCAACTTCATGTGAGCTGACTTAGACAGCAAGTACTTAAAGCAAGTGCAGCCACAGGGGAAAGGTAAGTAGTGCCTTCGGTAAAGGCGCACAGGACACAGGGGCAAATGAGAGTTCAAATCCAAGCCTCTACCCACTCCCAAACCATTTGCCCCATGCACGTGGTTGCATCTGCCCAGAATAGGAGGTGCCACTTTTAAATATGCACAGAGATGCACTATGGTCTTGCATTAACACTAATATGAACAATGCAGGAAAAGGAGATAGCTGCTCTTTCAGTAGCAGTTTAATATTTATTTTCATATCAAAAGAATTTTTATAATTATACAATTGCCTTCTAGCAATTGAGAAGAATACATGTATATCCTTCTAAAATGACTTACTTAGCAATAATTCATTAAAATTAACTACCTAAATAAATAGGTCAGCAAAAGAAAAAACGTAGAAAAAAATATACATAAAGATACATTATATGTGTAATATATATGTATGGATTTTAAAAATCTGCTTTTAGGTCTTTTGATATTTGCAACAAATAAATATATCTAGGTCTGTTTACAGTTTTTTTTAACCAATAAATGAAAAAATTGAATATGTAACAGTTTGTAGAGTTTAAATTGAGCATGTGCAAAAATCTAATAGAGTACTCCAGATGTCAAAATACATTGCAAAATATCAATTATATGGTAGATTTTGGGTCTAATATGTGATGCATTTCTAACATAAGCTATAGTTTAAGACTAAAAATTTACCACTTTATACATAAGCTTCATCTTTATACAATTTTTTTAGTTAATAAATTATAATATTAATATTTTTATTTTTCATCTTCTACGTTTTACTTTTTAAACAAAATCAGGTCAAAATGTGAATAGAAATTATTCAACAGTTTAGCTAGACAGTCAACATTTCACTTAAAAAGATGTCAATCCTTGGGGTAGGCAAATAGCTGACCACAAGTTCTATGGAGACCATCTCAAGTTACCAAAAACAATCTGGGGTGTCAATATGGAAACTATGAAATTGTGAGTTCTTCAAGTGTCAAAGCAAAAGCTCCATCTAAATATTTTCTGATTGAGATGGAATGGAGAAAGCCTGCAACTTTGTGTGGATATCTGTGATACTAGATAGGAACAAAATTAGTTTTGTAAGTATGTGTCGAGGATTATTAAAAAGACCCATGGCCTTCAAAAATAATTTGATGATAAAGTTCTATGAAAGATTTAGGGTAGAAAAAGAAAAATAAGGTTATATATTTTAATTAAACATGCCAAAGTTTAAAAATGTTAAGGTGTAACTGCGGTGCAGCTAGCAAAATCATTACTATTTACAGTGCTTTGTCACACTTTGTTATGGAATATTAGTACAGAAAACATGCTTAAAATCAATAGGAAAACTGTTGTTTTTTTAAACTGCTTTTTTAAAAACAATTTTTATAACTTCTTTTACTTTTTATGTGGTACTGAGGTAGAGCCCAGGGCCCCAGGCATGCTAGGCAAGCACACTACCACTCTTATGGAATATTAGTATAGAAAACATGTTTAAAATTCATAGGAAAACTGTTTTTGTAAAATGTAATTTTAATAATGATGTCTGTAAATTCAAAGTTTGCTACATTGCGGTCTTCAACATTTGATTTTAGTATCAACAGGATGTAACTGGTAATAACCGAAGTAAAAAATACTTCCATGGTGCTCTCACATAGCTCAGACACAAGAGCTTTTGACGTGAAAAGGGAGAACACTGAAACTTTGAGTCGAGTGCTCTGATTATAATAGGAGTCAAACACACTATCTTGGCAGGGCTGGGATGGCGTCCATAAAGAAAAATTCGCTCTTCTGGGAAATACTTTCCAAGCTTTCCTTCAGTTCGTATCACCAAGCAAGCAATGCTACCAATGATTTTTTTTTTTTTGGCATTTAATAACAATGACTAACTAAAACAATGAGTGCTTTCTGAAACTAAGATGTTATTAGAAAAGGAATATTTTTAGTAAAACAATATTAATAACCTGTGAATATTTACACATTGTTTCCAGCATTTGAACATCTAACATTGCTCACAATGGGGACACACATTAGAATGTTCAGTGAGACCTTGTTTTTGTTAAACTGAACAACCAAAAATATGAATTCAGCTTTAGTATACCTCCATTAAATGAAAGACAACATTTTAAACCAATTTATGAAAAAAAAAACTTATGCATTCTAATTGACATATATCAGAGCAAACAGAAGAATCACTGAAGGAAAGCAAATTCCAAAGAGATAAAAGCGTGATGAAAAGGTAGTGCTATGATGTGTTAAATTAAGACATGGAACCTGGATGAACAATTTTTCCACAATGCCTATGAAGAATAATTTTCAATTTTTCCCAAAGCAGACCAAACTTGATTTTGCAGAAGGTGTTTAGCTATTACCTGAAAAAATATAATTTGCATGTTCAAAAAAAGATAGGCATGGACTGCATTAAAAATATTAAACACTTTTCAGTTTACTACAGCAATCCTCAATGTGCCTTCAATGGGCCAATATATATTGCCAATCTTGTAGAAGAAGATATAGTAAGTAGCATCTCCCACATACATTCTATGATTACCTTAGCAAAATAGTGTTTTACAAGAATAACTTTAAAAAATGATGTGACCTTAAAATGCCCATTTCTGAAACTGGTGATGGTTTAACTCATTTTAAAGAATAAACTAAAGTGCAGTGGACAACTATTCTACATACAAATGAGAAAATTATGGAAATGAATTGTAACTTCAAAATTTAAAGCTCTATCATCTTTAAAGAAAGCAAAATACTCATTTGGATTTAGATATACTTTTTGTAAATATTGCAGAATTTTAATTTTCCCTTTCTGTAATAAAAGTGAGAAAGAACTGCATGACTACATGTAATGCGTACATGGGGACACACAAAATAGAGACATGAAGTCATAAAAGATGCAAATTTAAATAACAAAAATCAATATAAACGGGAAACTCTATATTAGCTATCAAAAAAACATTATTAGGAAAAGCCTAACTACTTCATATGTCATTAGAGATCAATTTGTTCTTTAGGATTCAAATTTGTGTTCCCTAGCATTCCCATAAAATTCTCCTTGTTATTTCTTACCCTCATCTTTTCATATCAGTTGCACCTGTCTCTTGCCTTAGCATTATACTTTGTTCCACCATCTACACCAACAGTGACAAGGAACATAGAACATCATCCTTGATACTAAAGATTTGCAGCTCATACAGGGCAACTGTATATCTTGCAGTCCTGAAGATACAAAAACTATGGTGTTATATCACTAAGCCAACAACTGATTTATTAGACACATTCATTTTTAAAGCTCCCTGGACTGTACCCACTAGGACAAATATTTCCTTGCCATTTCTCTGTGGTGTGATACGCCAGCCTCTGGTTCATGTGACCATCCTCTTCCATTTTGCTACTCAATGCCTATTAATTTCCAATCCAGAGTTGCTCCTTGAAAATCAATAGCAGAAGGCCTCATTTTGTAATAGACTATTTTTTAGAGAAGTTCTAGATTCACAGCAAAATTGAATGGAAGGCACAGAGAATTCCCTTAAATTTCTGCTCCCACACATGAATCACCTCTCCCATGATCAACATAGTCCAATGCAATATGTTTATTACACTGGTCAAAACACACCAACACATCGTAATGGCCCAAAGCTCATAATTTACATTGAGGTTCACCCTTGGTGTTGTACATTCTATGGGTTAAGACAAATTTATCATGACACTTATCTACATATATAGTATTATGCAGAATAGTTCACTTCACTAATATCCTCTATACTCTACCTATTCATCCCTTATATATGTTTGCCTACACACATGGTATCTATAATATATGTTCCTAAATAAAGGTAGTTTTCTCCCCATATAAATGTACAGAAAATATTATGGTGAATTCTTCAGTAGAGAGCACCTTTAATAACATTTTTCTGGGGAGTGTGTATGGGGGATTGAGTCCAGGGCTTTAAGCATGCTAGGTAAGCATACTACTACTGAGCTACATCCTCAGTCCTTGTTAAATTTGATTTTGACACGGGCTGTTGCTCAGTTGCCCAGGCTAGTTTTGAATTTTCTATCCATCAGCCTTAGCCTTCTGAGTGGTTAGGCTTACAGATTTGTGCCACTACACCCACTATTCTAAATACTGTTTATTTTATATAAAACATAATATATAAAACATACCCCACTCTATGCAAAATTATAATGATAAAATAAAAATTTAAAGACTTATGGATTTCTATTCCCAAACAAGATGGAGTAATAAGGACCAAATATAATTCTCATACAAAATACAACTTCAAACAAAAAAATCAATGTGAAATAGCAACATAGTTCAGATATTGGATAACAGACAGAACAGGACTGTAGTTTCTCTGGAAGAAATTAAACAAGGTGAGTCTCACCATCAAGATGGTTTTCTCACTGAAGCACTTTCTGGGCTGTAGGGCAAAGGTGGAAAATCCCACAGAGCTCAGCAAACAACATCTAAGAGAGAAGAAATTGGAATTTGTGGAGGATAAGTCAGGTAGAACTTTTGGGTAAATGTATCAGAGAGAAGGCACTTTTACACAGGTCTCAAGATATCTGCAAAACATCCCCTGAGTCATAAGTCCAAGTACTAGACCATGATGCTTAATTGAATTACATACAGCAAAGTAAAATTCAAAAACAGAGTTAGAAGATAAACAATTCCCAGATCTCAAACAAGTTAAAAATTTATTCTGATCAGTAAGTGTGGAATGTACCCAAATATGTTGGAGACCCCAGGAATATCAAGCTTGAGTAATAAGCTGTTATGGAGGGATAGATTTCTAGGCTCCCCTAGAAACTATATTTTTAAAACTATGTAATTTTAATTTTTTTTAAAGATAAAATTTATTTCAAGTCAATTAACTGAAAAACTCAACACTTTTTAAAGGTATATAACAAAATTCAGATATTCTACCATTTAAGTAACTACCTGGCACACAACAAAGTTATTAGGGTTATGAAACACAGAAAAATGAACCATACCAAGTACAGACCCAGTCACTATTACAAGACACAGAAATAGTCAAGATGAAAAAATTATTAAACCCGGGATAAACAATTACTATCACTATAAGATAGATAGATAGATAGATGATAGGTAGGTAAGAAGGATAGA
Organism: Sciurus carolinensis; assembly: GCF_902686445.1. NCBI lineage: Eukaryota > Metazoa > Chordata > Mammalia > Rodentia > Sciuridae > Sciurus > Sciurus carolinensis. The sequence continues at coordinate 16,111,074 of NC_062224.1, forward strand.
GAGATATACATAATGAGGAGAGAAATGAAAAATACAAACAGTCCAAACTCCCAGAACTAAAAACAAAAATATACTTTAAACAAATAATTCTCTAAGGAGAAAAAAGGGTGAATTTTCAGGGAAGGAAAAACATCAGTGAACTTGAAAAATTTTATCCTTAAAAATTATGCAAACAAAATGACAAATAAAGAAAGAAAGAAAAGAAAAGAATAAATTTGTTGTACTATCAAGCATTTCAACATGTGGAAATAGAGTCCCAGAAAGTCAATAACCATGTGAAAAACTTGAAAGTAGAAAAGCAAGTATTCACATTAGGTTCAGAGGGGAAACAAAGGGGAAATCGTAAGCATCACTACAGACTTCTCATCAAAAATTATGCCCTCCAAAAGACAATGAGTTGATAACTTTAAAGTACTATAGGGAAAAAAGATTGTCAAGCTAGAATTCTTAATTCAACAATAAGTCACTTCAAAACTGAGGATAAAGTTCTTTGAAATATAGACAACACAAAAGCAGAGGGGAACTCATGTAAGAAATCAGAATAATAGAGCATAATAATAGAATTTATTTAGGAGTAAAGAAAATTATACCAGATAAAGACTTGAATCTAAGCAAGGCATAAAGGACATTGGGGAAAATATATGGATAAATACATATCAATCATTTAAAAACCACTAGAAAGATAATAGTCTAAAGCAAATTACACACACATGCACACACACACACACACACACACACACACACACACACACCAAACATACAGGAAAAAAATGAAAACAGTAGAAAGGACAGAAATGGAAAAACAAAAGCATCCTGTTATATTTCCCATTATACATTAAGTAAAATAATATTTGAGGGTAAACTGATTTGGTTTTCTAGAAATAAACCAATGTTAAACATATAACAGAATCATGAATTTGTCCAGTTATTATAGAAGAAGGCAGTAAAAGGGCAAAAATGTAACAAAGAGTGGATGGAATTGTTTTAAACATATGGAAAAAGTAATTTTTCATAAAATGATATAAAATTAATTTGTTAGGATACTCTCATTAATATGCAAAAATGGTTCAAAAAGATTAGAAAAATATCAAGACCCAACTAAATGCTTCCAATGAAAATTTTATTTAACCCAAGAATTAAATAAAATCATGGTGGAGTATATATATTACAATAATCCTAAGAAAGTTAGAATTTCTAGGCTAATATCAGAAAAGCATACTTTAAAAGGAATACTAACTGTGGTATGTATACAAAATGGAATATTTCTCAGCCTTAAAGAAGAATAAAATTATGGAATTTGCAGGTAAATGGATGGAGTTGGAGAATATCTGGCTAAGCAAGATAAACCAATCCCTAAAAACCAAAGGTCTGTTTTCTCTGATAAGTGGATACTGATACATAATGCGGGGTTGGTTAAGGAAGAATGGAGAAACTTCGGATTGCACACAGGGGAATGAGGGGCTTCAGGGGTTAGTGGGTGAGAAAGATGGTGGAATGAGAGAGACATCATTACTTCATATACATGTATGATTGCAGGAATGGTGTGACTCTACATTGTGTACAACCAGAGAAATGAAAAGTTGTTCTCTATTTGTGTACAATGAATTGAAATGCATTCTACTGTCATGTGTAACTAAACAAACAAACAAACAAATAAATAAACAAGGAACCACCAAGTGTGTTTGCACAAGCCTGTAATTGCTTGGGAAGCTGAGACGGGAGGATTTCAAGTTCAAAGTCAGTCTCAGCAACTTAGCAAGGTACAACTCAGTGAGACTCTGTCTCTAAATAAGATGCAAAAAAGACTGGGGATGTGGATCAGTGGTTGAGTGCCCCTGAGTTCAATCCACATACTCCAAGGGAAAAACAAGCAATATCACCAATTGATGCTACCAAAATCAGGTAGACAAAAATCATTTAGAGAAATTTGGATAGCATTTTTCTCAAATCTTTAGTGAGCTGAATTTTAACTGGAGACAATGGCAACTATGTATAAAATATTAAGCAAAATTCAAGCAAAAACCATCAAGTCAACCACAATCAGAGTACCATTTAGTAATTCACCTCTTAGGAAATATTGCCTTGTCCATCTGACTAACTTTCCCCTAGGCAAGGAGTATGTTTTAGAAAAAAGTGAAATTAGGTCAACCTCGAAAGACAGCTGAAGCAATGTGCGTTTGTCTTTTTAACTATTTTAAGATGGTAGAACCGAATTCAGAGAGTCTTCAGAGTTTCATCATAGATTATTTCATTTCCTTCTCTGCAAAAACTTTGGTCACCATCCTTTTCTATGACGGGCACATAGGATTCCTAGTATGACAATCGTGCCTAGTAATGAAGTTGCCGGAAATAAAACTGCTAATGAGAGAGAAAATAGAAAGAAAACTGAAGGTGACATCGTTACGACTGGATGACACACCATCACATCTCAATAGAAGGGGTCTCACTCCCCTCTGGGGTTATGGGGATACAATCTCAAATTATGGAGAATTTTCTGATGAGCTATATGAATGTCTTATTCTTTAACAACTGCCTATTTCGAAGCGGTGAGGGGGAAAAGCATGATGAAACAATGAAAGGAAAAAGAATAGTTTTATACTCTCTGGAAGACTGGATATATTTTACTATCTCTGTCTCTCTTAATGATGTTTTTCTTTATGAACCCAACTAAAGAAACAGCCTGTAATACAAATACCAGGTTTAGCAGGAACATTTAATTGCCTTTCATTCTTGCAAATGTATTTTCAACAGTCTTGTGATTCAAAGATACAATTAAAATGTTTATCTTCATTCTTTGGAAAAGAAGGTCATGTTTCTGGCAGAGAGGAACTATAATGATTTTGCTGTCTTTACCCCCCTGTATCCGTAGTGTGTTTCACCTTCTACTAACATCTAATTGCAAATAAAACTCTCTTTTGAATACATTATGGGTCAGAAAATTGATTGGAAGATAGATTCATATTGGTAATTGCTACATTAAAGAATGATCCAAACTTTGCATCTACATAAAAATTTATTTTATATGAAAAAATTCAGTGCAGAACACCACTTAGAAATACATGTTGTAGAAGGAATTAATTAATACATGTTGTAGAAGGAATATTTACAAGATGGTTAAGATGCTGCTATTCCAGCATCTCATTATTTTGTTAATTCCATATCTACGGTTTCCTGTGAGTTTTTCTTCAAAGTTAAAAATAAACCACAAAAATGTGAGTTGCTGCCTATGTAATTAAGATGAAATATCTTTAAAAATGGTACCATTCATACCATCTGAAATAAATTTGTGCTTATAAACTGCATATGGATTGAGAAGAAAAACAGATAAATTTTGGTAACTTCTACATTTCAGATTTGCAGAAATTAAAACACATTCTAATTGACTTTAAAGAGTACTTTAACATTTCTTAATTAAGACAGGTATTATAATCATCTCAATTTTTTTGCAAAAGGATCAAATTCAGAGAGAATGTGGGCATCTATCATACCAAGTTCTCAAGCTGGCAGGTAAGAGAATAAAGATCTGTTTTAAAACGTAAGAAAATAGTTAATTTTAGCAGAACTTTTCAATAAAATTGAAAATTGATTCAAATAAATGAAAAACGGGTAAACCAGAGCTTGGCTCATCATATCCAGAAAGGTGATAAAATATCAGAGACAAGAAATTCAGATGAGGAAATGAAGTACAAGCACTCCAGGTGTTAGAGGTTCAGAAAACATTTTACAAAAAGCATTAACTGAATATCTTGCGTACGCAGCATTTGGGGCAAAACTAACTTTATGACTAGGTGGTAGATTGTTCCATTTCAAGAGAATGGTCATATTCCTGGACTCTTCATTTGCTAAATTCTAGAACAAGAAAAAGGAATACACTGACCATTTTCATAGGACTGCAAAGTAAACCTAAAGTGAATAACATATGCAAGTTTAAAGGAAGAAACTATATTATCATTCATTCATGTGATATGCATTGTTTTTCATATATGTTGTTTATGTTTATGTGAAAATGTAAAAGAATCATTTGGTAAATTTTTGCAATTAAAGAAGGCTGCTAGAAATATGAATTATATAAATATTAATTGCATTTTCATATAGTACAGTAAAGTATGAGAAAAATATTTTAGAAGTTGCATTTTCTAAAGCACATGTTTATCTATACATAATGTACAGTAGTAAACTTTTGTTTGTTAAAACATATATTCTGTAAAAATGCAGATTACATATAGTTATCTACATTCTATATAGAGGGTATTATGTATTAAATATGTGGCATATTATATACCATACCATATACAAGTGTCATGAACACATCTAACAAAAGATGGGTAATTTGTTTTGCTAAAATTTGAATAAAATAGTTAAATAGTAAATAAAGTAGTTATATAATGTAAAAAATATCCCATGCACATAGATATATCTTAAACATACCAGTTCTAAGTTGATGTTCAGAGTCCATGCAACATCACCCAGATCCCAAATTTGAGTAGAATATCCCTGAACTTAAGGAACCTACTTTTAAATTCAATATAGAACAATGATGACTAAGCAAGTCATCTTCAGGGAAACATCAAGAGTTATTTTAGCACAGGAACCGGGAAAACACGACTAATGAAACAAAATGAAGAGCTGACAAATATATTTATCCAAATATGAAAATACAGAAAAAGAACTGATGATTTAATAAATGGGACTGCAAGCAATCAGTTTCCATTAAGGGAAGAGTACACAATTCGACTTTTACATTATAATTTTTTTTTCCATTTGGCATCAAAAGCAAAATTTTTAAATGTTAGTAGAGAACTATGTACATCTATTATATCTGGATAACAAAGGATTTCATAGACAGGAACAAAAATCTTACATCTTAATAGAAATGATGGATTAATTTGACTCCATTAAAATTGAAAATATTGAGCAAAACAAACAATAAAGAATTTAAAAATACCTACCTTAGAGTATTTGCTTAACATGTAATTGACAAATGATTAGTATCTGTAGTTTGCAGTAGTGAATAATGTATTATATAATACAAAATAGATATAATCTATAAGTAAATTTTATAATATGTAAAAATAATATATATTTGTTCTATTCCTTATAAATACTCTTTGAGAATATTTGCGATCATTGTTTAAGAAGCTATTTACATGTACTGAAACATCAAATTCAACAGTAAGTTATTATGTATTGTAGGATGCTTCATGCACAACCTACCTTTTGTTACAGATCTCCAGATTTTCACAACTTAAAAGAAGTCTCTCTCCCAAATCATTTTCTGTCATTATGTATGTCTACAATAGGTCTAAGCAAATTGACTGACAATCTGATCACATGGACATAACCTCAAGTAAATGTGCCAATCTTCAGTGAATTGATCTTTGTGACATAAGTATTCTGGAGATTAAAAGCATTGTAGGTGATGTTAATTTGGGGGAGCAGGTATAGGGAAGGGAGAAGAGGACGTATAATGGATTTAGGTCTCCTGAGGAAGATGGTATGGGGCTGGTAAGATGTTAGTTTGGTAGAACTGATTTCCTAAATAAAAGGTTAATCTGAATATGTCTTTAAGAAAAGAAAACCAAATCACAACTGATAGATTACTCTGAACCCTGGCTAATTTTTTTTAATCAAAAATTTATTCTGATCAACAGAGAACTAAGAATATAACCAGAGTACTAGCCCACCAGGTTCTGAATGAAAACAGGAATAAATATCAAGGAATTTACATTAGGGATTAAGTTGTCTGCATTCTAGTTTCTCCCTGGCTACCTGCGATATTGGAAAGTCGTATGGTCAGTACTTTATTGGCATATAACAAGTGTTCTGAATTTTTACTTTTTACTGATTATGAAAGTATTTTTAAAATGCACTGCAGCAAGGAAAGAGACAGACAGAAATATTTTTTAAATGGAGCCTACTGTGAAAACCTAAGTTGAAGCGTATACAACTTTAATCATAACAAAGGCTGTGAAGGCAGTAAGAAAGTGACCTGATTCTGGAGATGTTAAGGACAATGTCTTTTCTTTTCTTTTCTTTTTGATTGAATGTGTGACATGAGAGAAATGGGAAACTAGAAAGACCTTCAAACATTTTTGGCATGAGCTACTGGAAAAATGGTGTTTCCTCTGACAAACTGACAGGGTAGAGTAAGACTGATCTTATCTCTAGGTTAGGAACTTAGCTTCACCATTCCTCATGAGATTTTGGACAAGTTCTCAATTTTTTGTGCCTTGTTTCTCTATGTCAAAAGGAATTGCTATTATTGTTACTTTATAAATTTGTTGAATCAATTAATGAGAAATTTCACGTAATTCAGAATAGTGAAATGTCCATAAACAGCACTCAATAAATGCTATTCTCTATTATTCTCCTAAATCCAACCTGAGAACAAAGACCCTTATAGAGAAGAAAGTGATGCTACTGTCAAGTAAGAAGTTCTGATGTCACAGTCCAAAGGATCACTAAATTTGAGTAAAATCACACCATTGAAGGCACTTCCTGCTTAATCAAATTGTGTTTGCTCAACCAACCCAATAATTGGCTGCCATGAAATTTGCTTCCAAATGGACTGTGACTAATTGACACTGAAGTGGATGGTTCAGCGGTGGAGTCTAGTCGCAATCAATGTATCTAACAAGGGTAAACTCTGAGTTCCCATCCCAGTGGTTGAAAACAAAATATGGCAGACTCTCATCAGACAGAGCCGGTGTCCACGAATGCCTTCTACACTTAGTATGGGGCCTTGGGTCTCCTCATTTGTAAATGGAGATAACAGTGTTAATAATCTTACTCAATTATTCAGTGGATTAAATGAACCAAGGAATGTGAATCACCTGGCATAAAGCTAGGGGTAGGGTAAATTGTCAGTAAATGTTAACCATTATGATCATGGTAAGAATTCCAGCAATGATGAATGGAATCATGGTAGTCCTTCAAGGCCTAATAATTAAGAAAAATGTATTTTCCATGACATCCACTACTTACCTTCTGGTAATTTTAAAAGTCCAATAAGTGAATCAAATTATCTGTGAGTTTTTAATGGTGGAATTAGGTGCCATAACCTTCACACAGACAAAATATATTAGTTTTTTATTTGTCCCTCAAACCACATACCTCCACTTTTTCCTCCCCATTCTCTTTCTTAGAAAAATAACATATTCAGGTTTATGTATATGTTAGCATCCTTTAGGACTCTTTTAATCTCCTTTTGAAGCACTGTAGAAAGTAATGAGATCCCCAAAGAAAGTCTGAAGGGCCTCTAAATAACCAGAAAAGAATAGCTAATCTCCTACAGCCAAGTCTTGTAAAAAAGCAATTTGTTCATTAATGATGGAAATAAAGCATCTTCACTTGAGGATTAATCCTCATTTTCCATAAAACAAAATCACCTCTGTATATCCATGAAAAGAAACAGACCAAGCTGGTGTTAGTAGAGTAAATCTTGCTTAATATACTAGCCTTAATAGTGCTGTTAAAATTATAAAAAATAAAAAGGAAAGAAAGAAAGAAAATCTCATTAGCACCTTATCTCATGGAGCACTTAAAGGTAATCAGCAGAGGAGGGGGGTCTTGCAATGTAATTAGTGGCTGTTAAATTTAGAGAAAATTAGAGGGGCTATTCTCTTCCCTTTTCCTAGTCAACTTTGAATCACCGGGCTGAATTTTTTAAGGGCTGGTTCATTAAGGAACAATCACAGCAGGTGTAGTTTTCCATGTTAACATAAGAACCAGCATATTTCATGCCTCTAGTCAAGACAGTGGGACACCAGTGGGACTATGCTGCCTAGCATAGCACATGCATTTGAATTTTTTGTTTACTTCTGAATACCTCCAGGACTAGGTTCCTGACATATTAGATATTTTCATCAAACTTTGTACTTAGATTATGCTGTATATTTGTCTCACATTAGACATATTTGGGCCTTGTAATGTGTTTTTAGTGACCTAAAGTCATTTTCTTGAATTATTCCTTATCTCATTCTCATTGGCATAAGACAGTATGACCTGTTTTAAAGATGGGAACACCCATCATCCATTTATCTATCAATCCATCTACCATCTATCTACCTTTCAATATGCATATCCTCTATTCCCCCTCTTTGAGTTGGAATTTACATAGAAGAATAATTTGATTTTCGACTCATTTGCTAAACCTACTTACAGAGTATAGGAGACAAAGTTGTGAAAAAAAGATAATACATTGGGCTTCGTTCTCTTTGTAAAAGTTTCCATCTTTTTTTCATTATCTCCCACCACATTTGAAAATACTATATAAAGAAATTATTTACCCCTTCCTATTCTTGCCCTCGAATGTGGAGCCAGGTGAAATAATTACTTTAAACTCAAGATTCAGCTTCAACAACCTAAAATCTCCTTTATCTCTGAAATCATACAAGATGGAATTGCATATGTGCCATGGGCCCAAAAGCTATAAATGAATTAAACATTAATTTTACATTTAATCTCTGCTAATGATTATTTATATCTATCTGTTTAGCTTTCTAGACACAAAAATGTAGCAACTTTCCAGGTGTTTACTGGGAAGAAGTAAGGTGGTACAAGGGAAGCAATGAGAACTATTTCTGGTAACTAGGGGAATGGATTAAGACAAAATTTATTCAATCCTCAGCAGCAAGAGAAAATATTTATTGTTTCCCAAGAATTAGATAAAAGCAGGGGTAGAGAAAATGGATTGACAGTAACATCAGTGAAGTTAAAAGGAAGAGATTCCATAGATTGAGCAGAACTAGAGTATACTGGGTTTTCTAACATTTGGTAATATATTGACCACTCAGAAGAAAGAAATTTACATTAAAACAAAATTACAAAAATATGATAAATTTAAACATATCTGCATAGCAATTGCAACTTTACATCCTAATATAAAATCAATCAGTCGGTTTTTAAAGATTCAGTAAAGACAGATTGAACAGATTCCAAAAGAAAAGAGAGAAAATTAAAAGTTCATGTTAATAAGGAGGAATAGACCCTGAAGACATTTGGAGAAGCTTGACATGAAAGGATATAAGAGGCTAGTGTTTGCATTTCCAATTATTCACTATGTAGGACTGGAGCAACTTATGTCCCATTTGGGTAATAATAGAGTTTGGGTTATCCCTCATACTATAATAATCCTGAATCAGCATGAAAACAGAAACATAGAAATATACAAAGATTATAGCAAAATGCCGTTAGCTTGAAGTCTGTGCTCACAGAGCAACTAAAACTGAAAAGAAAGCCCAATCAGGTTCTTTTCTTTTTTAAAGATATTTAATACAGCTTGTTTTTAATAGCAAAAAGTTGAGACTAACCTAAAAGTCTAAAACATGGGATTAATTAAATAAATAAGACTATATACACTTGGTAGAATAACATGGGAGTCAACAAAAGTCTTCAAAGGTTATTTTTTTAAATGCTGATGTTTTCTATTATGTGAAAAAATGCAGGCTACACAGCACTACATATAGTACAATTATAATTTACATAAAATAATTAAAATAAATTTGTCTTCAATAGTGCATTAATAGTGTCACAAGCATGTGTGTGTGCACACACATACACAGCTTCTGAAAGGAAGTAGACTGCATGTCAGCAGTGATGGTTTCTGAGCTTATGGATAGAATTTCCTTTATTTCTGTACTTTCTAATTTTTTTCATACTGAAATGTAAAACAGGGAAAGAAGGTAACTGCTTTTTTTTAAAATTATTTGTTCTAATTTGTTGTACATAACAGTAGAATGCATTTATACATTGTGATAGATCATATATAGATTGGAGTTCTAATGCAGAGAAAAGAATTCAAGGCTGCTGGAGAGTAGGAGTGGAGGAATAAAGGTAAGGAAGAGCCAGAGATGAGGAACTCCACATTCTGCAATTGGTCTGCCCACATCAATGGCTGACCAGGACCTTGGAATGTGTAGGGACCGTCCAAAGAAGCACAGGACTTAACTGTCGAAGAACTTAACAAAAATTTGAGCTAATACCAAAAGAAAATTTTGTAAAGTATATATGTGTAGTGTTAACAAGCATCTTGTTTTATCTCTCTCCCTTTTATTAGGGGGGGAAGAGTTACCCAGTTGTCTCTATACCATTTATTTAAAAGATTATATTAGTATCTTTCATGCTACTTGTATTTGGCAGTATATGTCCATATATATGTGGACCATTTCTGGGGTCTCCCTTCTATTATGCTGGTCATCTGTCCATTCATGCTCCAGTACCACTGATTTGATTAGACATTAGAGTGTGTTTTAAAATCTGATCAAGTTAGATCTCTTTGGAATATTTTTCTTTTTCATTGATTTGCTTCCTCTTCTTGCATATTCACTTTTCAATACAAACTTTAGTATCAACTTATTTGGCTTCATTAAAAGAGTTTGTTAGAATTTTTATTATTGGAATTTTACAAATTAATTAATTAACTCAGGGAGAAATAACATATTGATGGTGTTGAGTCATCCCACTTCAGGAACAAGAGATTTTTATCCATCTGTTCAAATCTGATGCTGTGTTATTCAGGAATATTTAAAATTTTTCCTTATGAATTCCTTGCACACTTGTTCCTAAGTATTTGATCATCTTTGTTATTATAAACGTGTTTTCTTTACTGCTATATATGATAACTAATCATTGTTTATTACAAGAAAACTATTGATTTTCACACATTAATTTTATGTCATATACCTCATTCCTCAATTATGATAGCAATGGAATTTATTTTAATATTTTGTTATTGTAGGCATATTATCATATCATTGGCAAGTACTTTTTTCTTTTTCATTAGCAATTATATGACTCAAACCATGATCTATCAAATTGCACTAGATCATACCTCTAATACAATGTGAAATAGTTATGGAAATACTATCCATCCTTTCTTCGTTCCAGTTGTGTAGAAGAACCTCTAGATTTTTTTCTTGATTAAGATCCTGGTTTTAGAAATAAAATCATCTGAATTGTATTATATTAAGAAAATACCAATTCCTCTATTATTTAATGCTTTCTTCAGGATTGAGAAGTATATTGTATTAAGAGCATTTTCAGTGTCTATGTAGATAGTTATTATTTGTTCTTTCTAAAAAATATTAAAACATGTTATAGTAATAAATTCCCTAATGGCATATTAGCTTTGACACCTTTAGAATAAATTACATTTTTTCATGATGTATTATAATATAGTTTTCAAAATAATGTTGATTTATGTTTGTTAATACCTAGTGCTTTTATTTTACATTGCTACTTACAATGTTATAGATTGGTTATTTTATTTTTTGTATTGGTTTTATCAAATTTAGATAATAATGTCACACAATATTTACTTCACAAAAGGAGAAAATTTTCCTTTACTTTCAAGGCTCTGAAAGCATTTGCAGCATATTAGGGGAAAAACTTGACTGAAACAGAAATTGGTACTAGGAAGTGGGGCTGATTTGAATAACCTGACTTTGTGGTTTAGAAGATTTTTGGAATTCATGGGAGGAATTTTGAGATGATTAGATATGCAAGATGGAAAAGTTTTAGATTATTCTAAGTGGAAATCAATGGGTGGCCCTAGTAGGAGCTCAGAAGACCAGAATGATAATAGGACTATGGAGAGTAAAGATTGGGATTGTGAGGTTTTAGAGGAAAAAGAGGTCTCCGTTGGAAATTAGAATAAAGGTCATTGTTTTAATCTGCTTTTTGGTTGGTCTAACTCGAAAACATGACAGGAACAATTTTAGAAGAGGAAAAGTTTATTTGGGGCTTAGCATGTCAGAAGTCTCATTCCATGGATAGCTGACTCCATTCTTTGGGTTTTGAAGTGAAGCAGAACATCATGGCAGAGAGGTATGTCAGAGAAAACAGGTGGGGACATGGTCACCAAGAAGTAAAGAAAGACAGAAAACTTCTCATCATAACAAAATATAAAACCCAAAGACATACCCCCCAATGACCCACATTTGGCCACATATTACCTGTCTACAATTACTACCCAGTTAATCCCCATGAGGGGATTAAAGCACTGATTAGGTTAAAATTCTCATAACCCAATATTTCACCTCTCAAAGTTTTTGCATTGTCTCACACATGAGTTTGGGAGGACACCACATATCTAAAACATAACATTCATTCATGTTACATTCTGATTAAGAGGTTGTCTATGTTTTGCCTGTGTCCTGAGGCAGTCCATGAGGTTGAATTTAAAGGTATGGACTAATTAATCTGACAGAGGAAATTTCAAGACAGCACAGGTTTAAGGGGGTGGCATGGATCTTGCTGGTAGTTTTTAGCCAAATTTATTGTGGATAATCAGAAGCAAAAAGAAAAGCAGAAGAATACTAAAAATTTGCAGTTTGACCAGAAAATTGCAAGTAAAACTGGGGCTAAGGAACGTGTGATTGTTTAAAGACATTGTAGACACTGAAGAAACACCAAAGATTTTGGACTTAGACTTTGAGAAATCTTGGAACTGTTGAGATTAAGGGGACTCTTTTGAAAATGGATGAAATGTTGCATGCACAATTTTGCATATTGAGATAAGCATGAGCTCTTAGGGGTCAGGAATGAAATGTTATAATTTAGATATGAAGTGACCCCAAAGGGCTTATATGTGAGACAATGCAAGAAGGTTTATAGGTAAAAAGATTAGGTTATAAGGATCTTAATCCAGTCAGTACATTAATCTGCTGATAGCAATTAACTGGGTGGTAACTATAAGCAGGTTAGGTGTGCCTGGAAGAGGTGGGACATTGGGTCATGACTTCCTGGTATATATATTTTGTTGAGAAGTCTCTCTCTGCTTCCTGGTGCTATGACCCTAGCTGCTTTTCTCTGCCACACCCTTCTGCCATGATATTCTGCCTCATCTCAGTCCCTGAGGAATGGAGTTGACTGTCTATGGACTGAGACCTCTGAAAGTGTGTGCCCCCAAATGAAACTTTCCTTTTTAATATTTTTCTTATCATGTCTTTTAGTCACAGCAGTGGAGAAGCTAACTAAAACTTTTTATAGATGTATATGCTTATATAAAGTTTATATACATGCATATACATATGTGGGAGAAGAGAGGGAGAAAGAAAGAAATTTATCATTTTAAGGAATTGACTTATGCTATTGTGATTTTGGCAAGTCTAAAATCTGCAGGGTACACAGCAGGCTGAATACCCTGGGCAAAGTTGATGTCACTGTTAAAATCTAAAAGCCATCGCTTGGTAGAATTCCCTCTTCCTCATGGGAGGGCAATCATCTTTCTTTTATGGTGCTCAAATGATTAGATAAGATCCACCCATATTAGGTAGGAAAATCTCCTTTATGAAAAGTCTACCATTTGAAATGATAATTTCATCTATATTTTAATTTTACAGAAATATGTAACATGCTTGAGCAACTATCAACTATTTCTTGGTATAGTTCCTTGCATTTAAAAAAAAAATTCTTTCCAGAAGTTATATTCAAACTATCTCTAGTGAGTCAATCTAGGTTTTCAAATCTACTTCTATGTCTAGAAGTATGGTAAATACTTTCTGAAGATATTTTTTAAATGTCTTCAGTCAAAGGTTATTCCTTCTCATCCTTTGTCATTGTATATATTTGTCTTTCTCCCTTTTTGAAATTGTTGAAAACTGCAGTTGTTTTTCTGTTTCTGTTTTCTTAATTTTTCCTCTAAAACAAGATTTTGACTCAGGACATAAATCTAGTTCTATGCTCTATGCCATTATTTCTCTGTTTATCTTTATTATTCAATTCTTCATGATGTTTTCTTGGTTTATTTTGTTGATCTAGCTTTTTATCTGCCCTTAAAATTTATTCATTTATTTTCACTCTCTTATACTTATTTATAAAAGCATTTTACCATAGATCTTCTTCTAATCACTGCCCAAATATACTCCATAGATTCTGACAGAAAGATTTCTTTTTATTATCATCTTAAGAAATTCTTTTAGTTTTTATTTTCTCTTTTTCACATGGATTGTTTCATATGAAGAGAATGGGATTGTTTTGATATATTAAATATTCTGTCTTAGATTAGAGAGTATTCTATGGAATATTTTACTTGAATTAGTTTACTGGGACTTTGTAATGTAATGAGTGTAAAGTTCTATGTGTTTCTGTAAAACCCACATTATTGACTTTATTGATTAAATCTCCTTTCTGTTGAATTAATCTGTCTTCATATAAGAACTGTTTTCATTTTTCTCCCTCTGTAGTCTTGCTTCATTTCACTATGACCCGTAGCTTTTAAACTTGAATGTTGTCCACCTTATTATTTTATTTTATTTTATTTTTTGGTACTGGGCATTGAACATAGAGCATTTAACCACAGACCCATATCCCCAGCCCTTTTTTATTTTTTATTTAGAGATAGGGTCTCGCAGAGTTGCGGAGGGCCTTGCTGAGTTGTTGAGACTGGTTTTGAATTGTGACCCTCCTGCCTCAACCACCTGAGGGTCCTTCATATTCTTAATGACTGAATTGTACTTTGTCTGATTAAAGATAAAAACAGCTGTATGTTTATAGTTTCCATTGGTCTAGAATATCTTTATTCCCTTTATTCATTTTAGCCTTATTGAATTACTTTGCATAAGTGTGTATCTCTTGTCTTCAATGTACAATTGATTTTTGTCATTTGAACCAAATTGAAATTTGTTTTAATAAATGAATTAAGCAATTCACATCAACTAATGTGACTGATATGTTTTACTTCCAATTTATCATATTTTGTAATTATATGTATTATGTCATATTCTCAATATATCACTATTACTGTCTTATGTATATCTATGTATTTATGTCTACTTGCATTATATGCATATAGATATACAGATATAGATCTAGACATATGGAAAGAGAGAGATTATTGGTATTTAGTAAGACTTACATTTTCATTTTAGTGATACTATGGTTTGGATGCTGTTTTCTCCCAAAGTTCAATGTTTGGGGAACTTACTCCTCATTGTGATATGGAAACTACTGGAAATTTTAAAAAGTTGGGGCATGACCTTGGGAAAATCTGTGGGACTCCAGAGCCTCTCTGGGTTTCCGTTTCAAGATTTGACCTATTTTTCCCTCACACACATGCTCCTACTATCTGCTTTGAGATCCTCATCAGAACCAGTATGAACACAGTGTCATGTCCTTGAATATAAAGAAACTTAAGCTCAATAAATCTCTTTTTTATAACCTTAACCTACCTCAGGCATTTTGTTATAGCAAACAATGGACAAATACAAGTGATTAAGTTTATGCATATATCTTTTTATATCCCTTATTTTACTCTCTATCATATAACTTGTGTATTATTTATAATACATTTTAATTTTGATGTATTACCTACACAACAATCACTGGGCTTCTTCCTACTTTCTTTTTTATCTTTCTTTTTCTCCCATATTTTAAAACTGCATATTGACCCATCAGAAAAGTTTTATATTAGTTTTCCTCCATCATTCACCCTTCGATTTAAACTTAGGGCTATGATTACATACATCCAAGTGTTTACCATAAATTATTTGTTCAAGAATTTCCAGTCATCTCTTGTTTATGTAAAAGTCACACTCCAACACATTCCTATAGAAAAACATATGGATAAAAAATCCCTATGTTCTTGTGTACCTACACTGTTTCCTATAACCCTGATATTTATCTGACAACATGACTGGAATATAAAATCCTTAGTTCACACTTCCTTTTGTTAAGCTTTTTTTTTAAAAAAAACTGCTCCATAATCACATTTCTATGTATATTATATATTGAAAAATAAGATTCCAGATGAATCCCTTTTCTAGTATAAATCCAGTATATTTTCTTCTGCTTTCTCAAAATTTTAATTTGTCCTTTTTTCTTTTGGAATTTAATAGTTTTATCAGGGTATATCATAGATGTTATTATCATGAATTAGTTTTCTCAGGCACCCACTGGGTTCTCTGAGTATGTAGATTCAAGTCTTATTTTATATTTGGGATACATTTGTTGATTATACAATTGAGTATGCTGTTCTGTTTCATTATCCTGTATTTTTGCCTTTAAGGACTTTGTTATATTCATGTCATTTTTTTATTGCTTAATTTTCATTTTAACCACTTTCTACCTAGTATTTTTTAACTTCTGCATGTAATTTCAAGCTATTATTTCCTTGTCTTTTTCAATTTTTTTTCAAATTTTTCTTTAAATTTTCATTTAAGCTTTTTCTCCTTTACACATTTTATAATTTAGTTTTAATTTCTGAGATTATTTCATCATATTTTTTCATTTCTTATCTGTATTTAACCTGCAAACGATGTTCCTTTCCTTACTTTGAAAAATGTCTGACTCAGGGTGGTTTTCCATATGTCTAAATACTTTATTGGATATATTTAATTTAGGGTATTATCTTATTTTTTTTTTTCTTCCTTATTTTGGGACTGGATTTAGAAAGGGAAGGGAGCAACTGAGATGTGAGAATTCTTGTGGGCTCACTTTTTTTGTAATAACTCTATGATTTTACCTTTTTTCTTTAGTTCTTTTCCTGGGAGGAAGTTCATTACCTGGATCAGTGATTTACTCTTTCTTAGGAGTAAAGTCCAGTTTCAAATGAGTTTTTATTTTGTGAAAGGAGGACATGTCAGTGTGTTCGCCAGTATTTTGGGTTTTTTATCTGATAGGATTTCAAAGTCTTTTCCTTGAGGGTGTTATTCTGATTTATCACACAATCAAGAAAGGGGGCCTTCTTTTTTGGGGGATTTTCCCCTACAGATTGATACTGCTATCAAAATCTGGCACCTCAGGTCATATAATTTAAAGCCTCATCTCTGTAGTCAGTAGCCCAATTGATGAGGATATAATTCCTAGGAGTTAGTTGGACCTTCATTTTCTGGTGGTTGTTTTGGAGCTGTTTTAGTCAGATGCCAGCTCCGTGCTTCTCCCTTCCCCATGCTTCTCCTTGAACAGCTCTAGCTTGCCACAGGTATTTTATAGGAAGTGTGTGGAAAGTGCTTACTGATAAAACTATTAAATTCCAAAAGAAAAAAGGACAAATTAAAATTTTGAGAAAGCAGAAGAAAATATACTGGATTTATACTAGAAAAGGAATTCAACTGGAATCTTATTTTTCAATATATAATATACATAGATATAAAATTTGATATATATAGATATAAAATTTGATACATTTTTTCATGTCTTATTAACATTTACTGTGAACCTTTGCTATTCTATCTTTTATTTATGCTATGAGTATTGTTTTGGGGTTGAGATTCTGTCCTTTAGTTGAATTTGTTTGGGATGTACTTGGAGGCACAGACAGGTAGTACCTGTTGTCTTCAGCTGTCCAGAGTTAAGAGTATATTTCTAATTTTCTACTTTATCTACATTTTAAAACTTCTTACACTCTTTGGGATGAGTTTTTTAGTATTTCTTCAAGGATAACAATACAAATCTTTAACCTGTCTAGGACTATTTGGAGTCCGTAGTTTTCCACTTCACACTCCGCACACACCCTCCACTTCCTACCTCAGGTTGTACACTTATCACAATGCATTTGACCTTCCCCTTGCAAGTTACACTCCATCATGAATACATAAACTATAACATGTGGTCTTATCTCACCCCTCATCATTTAGAAAATTATTTTGTAGCCCGCTAGTGAGAGCCTGTCTGAACAGAGCACGCTCCGAGTCCCGGAGCCGCTGCAGTGCAGTGTACTCCTGCAAAGAACCAGCGGAGAGGCTCGATCTGCAGTCAGTCTCAGGGATAAGGTCAGGGCAGCCGGAGACCTCTTCAGGCGGCTCTGCCCACTCCGGCTGCGGGCTCTCTTCACGGGGCGATCCAAGATGGCGGCCTAGAGGGAGACTGCACCCCCGGTCGCTCCAGAACCCAGGAGTTAAGAAGGGGAGGCATTGAGAGACTCGGACTGAAGTGGAGCCACGGGTGAGTCTGCCCACTGGGTAAAGCTCGGCCCGGGTGGCAGGCCCAGATAGAGGTGGCTTATCAGAGCCGGGCAGGGCAGCTAGAGTCATCCACAGGCAGTCCTGCGCACTCCGGCCCCGCCCACACAGCCAGCTTCTCCAGGTTCTCGGAACGGAACTGGCCCGCTAGTGAGAGCCTGTCTGAACAGAGCACGCTCCGAGTCCCGGAGCTGCTGCAGTGCAGTGTACTCCTGCAAAGAACCAGCGGAGAGGCTCGATCTGCAGTCAGTCTCAGGGATAAGGTCAGGGCAGCTGGAGACCTCTTCAGGCGGCTCTGCCCACTCCGGCTGCGGGCTCTCTTCACGGGGCGATCCAAGATGGCGGCCTAGAGGGAGACTGCACCCCCGGTCGCTCCAGAACCCAGGAGTTAAGAAGGGGAGGCATTGAGAGACTCGGACTGAAGTGGAGCCACGGGTGAGTCTGCCCACTGGGTAAAGCTCGGCCCGGGTGGCAGGCCCAGATAGAGGTGGCTTATCGGAGCCGGGCAGGGCAGCTAGAGTCATCCACAGGCAGTCCTGCGCACTCCGGCCCCGCCCACACAGCCAGCTTCTCCAGGTTCTCGGAACGGAACTGGCCCGCTAGTGAGAGCCTGTCTGAACAGAGCACGCTCCGAGTCCCGGAGCTGCTGCAGTGCAGTGTACTCCTGCAAAGAACCAGCGGAGAGGCTCGATCTGCAGTCAGTCTCAGGGATAAGGTCAGGGCAGCTGGAGACCTCTTCAGGCGGCTCTGCCCACTCCGGCCGCGGGCTCTCTTCACGGGGCGATCCAAGATGGCGGCCTAGAGGGAGACTGCACCCCCGGTCGCTCCAGAACCCAGGAGTTAAGAAGGGGAGGCATTGAGAGACTCGGACTGAAGTGGAGCCACGGGTGAGTCTGCCCACTGGGTAAAGCTCAGCCCGGGTGGCAGGCCCAGATAGAGGTGGCTTAGCAGAGCCGGGCAGGGCAGCTTGAGTCTTCCCAAGGTAGTCTTCCACACTCCGGCAGTGGGCTCTTCCCACACGGCCAGCTGCACGGTGCAGGCCCACAGTGAGAGCATTTCCGCACAGAGCCAGTTCCAAAACGTGGAACCAGTAGGGGGCTAGGGGCAGTATTCTTCGAATGAGCTGCTTTATCAGATTCCTCCAAGACATCAGGCTACTGAAGGCTGGGAGGTGATACACTGGAAATCTAGTGGGACACTATAAGCCAATAGTGGAAAACTGCAATATCTCAAGGTCCCATTGACAACTGACCATTATGAGAAAACAAGGGAAGAAAATGTCCCAAACAAACCTAGATACTACATCAATAAAACCCAATGACAGCAGAGCAGAAGAAATGACAGAAAGGGAGTTCAGAATGTACGTAATTAAAACGATCAGGGAAGCTAATGAGGAGATGAAAGAGCAAATGCATGCATTGAAGGAGGAGATGAAAGAGCAAATGCAGGCATTAAATGATCGCACCAATCAACAGTTAAAAGACCAAATACGGGAAGCAAGAGATCATTTCAATAAAGAGTTAGAGATACTGAAGAAAAACCAAACTGAAATCCTTGAAATGAAGGAAACAATAAACCAAGTTAAAAACTCCATAGAAAGCATAACCAATAGGATAGAACACCTGGAAGACAGAACCTCAGACATTGAAGACAAAATATTTAACCTTGAAAACAAAGTGGAACAAACAGAGAAGATGGTAAGAAATCATGAACAGAATCTCCAAGAACTATGGGATATCATGAAAAGGCCAAATTTGAGAATTATTGGGATTGAGGAAGGCTTAGAGAAACAAACCAAAGGAATGAACAATCTATTCAATGAAATAATAACAGAAAATTTCCCAAATCTGAAGAACGAAATGGAGAACCAAGTACAAGAGGCTTATAGAACTCCAAACATACAAAATTACAACAGACCCACACCAAGGCACATTATTATGAAAATACCTAACATACAAAATAAAGACAGAATTTTAAAGGCCGCGAGAGAAAAGAATCAAATTACATTCAGAGGGAAACCAATAAGAATATCAGCAGATTTTTCAATCCAGACCCTAAAAGCTAGAAGGGCCTGGAACAACATATACCAAGCCCTGAAAGAAAATGGATGCCAACCAAGAATCTTATACCCAGCAAAACTTACCTTCAAATTTGACGATGAAATAAGATCCTTCCATAATAAACAAAAGCTAAAGGAATTTACAAAAAGAAAGCCAGCATTACAGAACATTCTCAGCAAAATATTCCATGAGGAAGAGATGAAAAACAACGATGCAAATCAGCAACAGGAGGCGCTAGCCTAAAGGAATAGCCAAATAAAGGAGAAACCAAATCATGTCAAATACAAATATGAGTCAATTGACTGGGAATACAAATCATATCACAATAATAACCCTGAATGTTAATGGCCTGAATTCATCAATCAAAAGACACAGACTGGCAGATTGGATTAAAAAGAAAAATCCAACAATATGCTGCCTGCAAGAGACACATCTCATAGAAAGAGACACCCATAGACTAAAGGTGAAAGGATGGGGAAAAACATACCATGCACACGGACACAGCAAAAAAGCTGGAGTATCCATCCTCATCTCAGATAATGTGGACTTCAAACCAAAACTAGTCAGAAGGGATAAAGAAGGACATTACATGCTGCTTAAGGGAAGCATAAATCAGCAAGACATAACAATCATAAATATCTATGCCCCGAACATTGGCTCACCCACGTACGTCAAACAAATCCTTCTCAATTCCAGAAATCAAATAGACCACAACACAATAATACTAGGTGATTTTAACACACCTCTCTCACCACTGGATAGATCGTCCAAACAAAAATTGAATAAAGAAACTATAGATCTCAACAACACAATCAGCAATTTAGACTTAACGGACATATATAGAATATACCATCCAACAAAGAATGAATACACTTTCTTCTCAGCAGCACATGGATCCTTCTCTAAAATAGACCATATTTTATGCCACAAAGCTACTGTTAGTAAATACAAGAAGATAGAGATACTACCTTGTACTCTATCAGATCATAATGGATTGAAATTAGAAATAAATGACAGAATAAAAAACAGAAACTTCTCCAATACCTGGAGACTAAATAATACACTATTATATGATGAATGGATAACAGAAGACATCAGGAGGGAAATAAAAAAATTCTTAGAAGTAAACGAGAACAAAGACACATCATATCAAAATCTCTGGGACACTATGAAAGCAGTACTTAGAGGAAGATTTATTTCATGGGGTGCATTCAAAAAAAGAAGTAGAAATCAACAAATAAACGAGTTAACACTACAGCTCAAAGCACTAGAAAAAGAAGAGCAGACCAATACCAAAAGTAGTAGAAGACAGGAAATAGTTAAAATCAGAGCCGAAATCAACGAAATCGAAACAAAAGAAACAATCGGAAAAATTAATAAAATAAATAGTTGGTTCTTTGAAAAAATAAATAAAATTGATAAACCCTTAGCCACACTAACAAAGAGAAAGAGGGAGAAAACTCAAATTACTAAAATTCGGAATGAACAAGGAAACATCACAACAGACACGAGTGAAATACAAAACATAATTAGAAGCTATTTCGAAAATCTATACTCCAACAAAACAGAAAACCTTGAAGACATCAACAAATTTCTAGAGACATATGAACTACCTAAACTGAACGAGGAGGACATACACAACTTAAATAAACCAATTTCAAGCAATGAAATAGAAGAGGTCATCAAAAGCCTACCAACAAAGAAAAGTCCAGGACCAGATGGGTTCTCAGCCGAGTTCTATAAAACCTTTAAAGAAGAGCTCATTCCAATACTCCTCAAACTATTCCATGAAATAGAAGAGGAGGGAACCCTACCAAACTCGTTCTATGAAGCCAATATCACCCTGATACCTAAACCAGACAGAGACACATCAAGGAAAGAAAATTTCAGACCAATATCCTTAATGAACATCGATGCAAAAATTCTCAACAAAATTTTAGCAAATCGCATACAAATATATATTAAAAAGATAGTGCACCACGATCAAGTGGGTTTTATCCCAGGGATGCAAGGTTGGTTCAACATTCGGAAATCAATAAATGTCATTCACCATATCAACAGACTTAAAGTTAAGAATCACATGATTATTTCAATAGATGCAGAAAAAGCATTTGATAAAATACAGCATCCCTTCATGCTCAAAACACTAGAAAAAATTGGGGTAATGGGAACATTCCTAAACATTATAAAGGCCATCTACGCTAAGCCCATGGCTAATATCATTCTAAATGGTGAAAAACTGAAAGCGTTCCCCCTAAAAACTGGAACAAGGCAGGGATGCCCTCTTTCACCGCTTCTATTCAACATCGTCCTTGAGACTCTAGCCAGAGCAATCAGACAAACCAAAGAAATTAAAGGGATACGAATAGGAAAAGAAGAACTCAAACTATCCCTGTTCGCTGATGACATGATTATATATTTAGAGGAACCTGGAAATTCCACCAGAAAACTTTTAGAACTCATAAGTGAATTCAGTAAAGTAGCAGGTTACAAGATCAATGCTCATAAATCCAATGCATTTTTATACATAAGTGATGAATCTTCAGAAAGAGAAATTAGGAAAACTACCCCATTCACAATAGCATCGAAAAAAATAAAATACTTGGGAATCAATCTCACAAAAGAGGTGAAAGACCTCTACAATGAGAACTACAGAACACTAAAGAAAGAAATTCAAGAAAACCTTAGAAGATGGAAAGATCTCCCATGTTCCTGGATAGGCAGAATTAATATCGTCAAAATGGCTATACTACCTAAAGTTCTATACAGA
Organism: Sciurus carolinensis; assembly: GCF_902686445.1. Lineage (NCBI taxonomy): Eukaryota > Metazoa > Chordata > Mammalia > Rodentia > Sciuridae > Sciurus > Sciurus carolinensis. Next base: position 16,133,804 of record NC_062224.1, read on the forward strand.
TTCAATGCAATTCCAATTAAAATCCCAATGATGTACCTCGCAGAAATAGAGCAAGCAATTATGAAATTCATCTGGAAGAATAAAAAACCTAGAATAGCTAAAGCAATCCTCAGTAGCAAGAGCGAAGCAGGGGGTATTGCAATACCAGATCTTCAACTCTACTACAAAGCAATAGTAACAAAAACGGCATGGTATTGGTACCAAAATAGACAGGTAGATCAATGGTACAGAATAGAGGACATGGACACAAACCCAAATAAATACAATTTTCTCATACTAGACAAAGGTTCCAACAATATGCAATGGAGAAAAGATAGCCTCTTCAACAAATGGTGCTGGGAAAACTGGAAAACTATATGCAATAGAATGAAACTAAACCCCTATCTCTCACCCTACACAAAACTCAACTCAAAATGGATCAAAGACCTCGGAATCAGACCAGAGACCCTGCATCTTATAGAAGAAAAAGTAGGTCCAAATCTTCAACTTGTTGGCTCAGGATCAGATTTCCTTAACAGGACTCCCATAGCACAAGAAATAAAAGCAAGAATAAACAACTGGGATAGATTCAAACTAAAAAGCTTTCTCTCAGCAAAGGAAACTATCAGAAATGTGAAGAGAGAGCCTACAGAGTGGGAGAATATCTTTGCCAACCATACCTCAGATAGAGCGCTAATTTCCAGAATCTATAAAGAACTCAAAAAACTCTACACGAAGAATACAAATAATCCAATCAACAAATGGGCTAAGGAAATGAACAGACACTTCACAGAAGAAGATGTACAAGTAATCACCAGATATATGAAAAAATGTTCAACATCCCTAGTAATAAGGGAAATGCAAATCAAAACCACCCTAAGATTTCATCTCACCCCAATTAGAATGGCGATTATCAAGAATACAAGCAACAATAGGTGTTGGCGAGGATGTGGTGAAAAAGGAACACTCATACATTGCTGGTGGGGTTGCAAATTAGTGCAACCACTCTGGAAAGCAGTGTGGAGATTCCTCAGAAAGCTTGGAATGGAAACACCATTTGACCCAGCTATCCCACTCCTTGGCCTATACCCAAAGGACTTAAAATCAGCATACTACAGAGATACAGCCACATCAATGTTCATTGCTGCTCAATTCACCATAGCCAGATTGTGGAACCAACCTAGATGCCCTTCAGTTGATGAATGGATAAAGAAACTGTGGCATATTTATACAATGGAATATTACTCCGCAATGAAGAATGATAAAATTATGGCATTTGTAGGCAAATGGTCGAAATTGGAGAATATCATGCTAAGTGAGATAAGCCAATCTCAAAAAACTAAAGGACGAATGATCTCGCTGATAAGCGGATGAGGACATATAATGGGGGGTGGGACGGGCTAGCATTAGGTTTAGGGTTAGGTTTAGAGTTAGGCTAAGGAGAGCAGTAAGAATGAAGGAAAGAAGGACTGTGTAGAGGGAAAAGAGGGGTGGGAGGGGTGGGAGGGGTGGGGGGGAGGGGAAAAAATATAATAAACATCATTACCCTATGTAAACGTAAAAAAAATAAAAAAAAAAAAAAAAAAAAGAAAATTATTTTGTATATTATCTCTAAGCATGTTAAAAAATCTAGTTTTCAATGTTATTACTGTAGCTTTACATAGCCTGTTGTCTTGTAGAAAGATTTATAAGTAGGAAGAGTAGCAACATAGTTTCTTTTATATTTACTTATGCTCTTCATTCTGTCCTATTATACAACTTACCATCTGTTATCATTTGTTTCAGCCTCAAGAATATCTTTTATCACTTCTTATAGTCCATTTCAATTAAAAATTAATTCTGTCATTATTTGCTCAAAACATATTTTTCACCTGCGGTAAACCCTGATATCTCCCTTCTCAGTGCGTTAAGAACACTGTGCAGTTCAGATGCCAGGTTGATGCCCCACAGTTAGAAAATTGTGTCAGGCAAAGAGCCAGGGTATTCATGGTGCTTACCTTTCTTTCAGAAATTACATTTTTGTCCTGTCAATTATCTAATTAAAGACAGTTGTTTAGTATATGTCATTCAATTTGACATTTGTTTACCATGGATTAACAAATGTCATGGATAGGGTAGTCTGCTACCAGTTGGCTTGCAATCATTGATGGTAGAAGTCCCACATTTTAAACAATATGGATGATATGGATGTACTAGTCAGGGTTCTCTAGAGAGCAAGAACCAGTAGGATGTAAATGTGTGTGTGTGTGATTGTGGAGGTCAAGAAGTCCCATAACTGTGATCTTCAAGCTAGGGACCTAGGAAAGATGATGTTGCAGTTCTAGTTCCAGTACTGTTGTCCCTGAACCTGAATCATGGATGTTCAAGGTCTGAAGATGGCTATTCCAGTTCAAAAAGAGAAGTGAAATTTGCCGTTCTTGTACCTTTTTGTTCTATTTGGGTCTTCAAAGGATTGGAAGATGCCAATTCAATCGGTGAGGATAGATCTTCATTACTCTCTACAGATTCAAATGCTAATTTCTTCTAGAAATGTCTACAGAGACACACCCCCAAAATAATGTTTTTTCCAAGTCAAAATGACATATAAAATGAACCATTATAATTGACCTAGATAAATTACAACAGTTTTGGAAACAATGATATTTATGTCCATGGACCTTCTAGAGGACTTTGTTGGTTATAGTTTCTAAGTCAATGATTGCTTCTGAATTATTGTTTCTAGGTGCTGAAGTAAAAACTGGGGATAAGGAAACAAAAGAAGTCCCAAACAGGCATTGTTTCTAATCTTATGTGACTTGTAGATATCTAAGAGTAACAGAAAATGAACACATAACTTAATATTTGTGAATGCAGAAACTTGTAGGAAGAAGGAATATACCACATGTGAGAGGAGTGTATAAAAAGAAGGTCTAATATATGTGTAAAGGACCTGGCAATACTTTTGGAAGACTCATATTTGAGAAGCATAAACCCGAATTATGGATGGGAATTAACTAAGCAATGGCAGTTGCAGGGCTGTCCCACATTTAGGAATAGCTTAAAAGCCTAGTGCCTGGAAGCAAAAAGGAGTAAGCCATTTTTGCAAAAGGACTTTGGAAAAGTCTGTTGTATCTGAATGGAAAAGAGAAGGGTGGAAGAAAGCATGAAGCAGTGGAAGGTGGAAGCAACATCCACATGACTCAGGGCCACTCACATCATCGACATCTCAAGTTTCATGTTTCCCATTACCATCCTCTTTAGCTTTCTTACTTCAAAGCATTATTTTGAGGATTAAATGTGCTTACTTAATGATGAATGATGAGGGCTTAATAAATCTGTTTTCCTCTTAATGCTTATTTTTTATGTCATGGGTTTGGCAAAGGATCAGGAATCCTGATATTTTCAAAGCCGTCTTATGAATGAGCACTATAGAAAGGATGGCAGCCTGTCAGGAATGGATTTAGTAGTCTGAAGCAGGGAAATTTCCTTTCTGCTTCTTTAGGTCTGATATTCTAGAACAGCATTCCTTTAAAGTGAAACTATGAACTTTAATTTCTAATACATTGGCATGAATAGAAAGTGTTTCTCATGAATCTAGTCCATTATGTAGGATGGTATTTCTTCATACCTTTTTCACATTCCATGAGCTTCCTACCTGAGCTTTGCTAGAATCACATGTTGCCTGTTTCCCTACTTTGCCTCCAGATTTTTCCAGAATCTAAATTTCTTAATCCTCAGATATGTGTTAAATCTACTTCCTATTATCTGGGTACAATCTGTACCCTAGTTAGAACTTACCTCATCCTTGTCTCAGGGTCCCATTCTCAAAACTAAGTCCTGGTTTGTGATACTCCATCACTCATACTGGATATATGGACAATTTGCTGGAAAAGGATGCTTGTTTCAGCAACTTATCTGAAACTATTCTATTTCCTGCAAAATTCTACAATTTTCTACAAAATTCTGAAGCCTGACTCTCAGATTGTGTACATTCTTCTCAAATCCATCCTTCCCTAATGCTAGTTCTAATCCAAGACAGTGACAGTAAACTTCCCACAGTGGGGAGTAATAATAGCTTTGATTCTATGTCTTAGGATTCGAACCCTTGAATTTCCTTTCAGCTAGAGTAGAAGCGGTGTTACCAGAGTACATACCTCTTAGACAACCATTTTCCTCACCACTGTCTCAATTAGCAAAGGTATACTAGAAACAAGATGGTTATTTCATTTTGGTTTGGAATTTTATGAAGTAGTTCAATGCCATTATATCTCATCTAGAATAAACATTCATCAGGCATCTAATTTTCATACTGCTCAAAAAATAAAACCACATAATGAAAATATAACAGAGGGTTCAGAATCCAAGATTGTGGTTTCAGTCTCAGAGTTGTAAATAGTTTGGGATGGTTTTAGGTTAAAACAAAAAACAAACAAACAAAAAAACCTTCATCTCTTTGGATTTACTTTTCCATTATAAACTTTGCAGAACAGATAGAGATGCTTGCCAAATCTAATACTGTACATAACACATTTACAAATCTCCAGTTTAAACAAGTTTGAGAAATAAAAAATTTCACTCAATTTCAAATAACAAAGTTACAACCAACATTAGAAATGACCTAACCCTTCCATCATCATCTCTTTCTCTCTCCCCCAACCTGTGTCTTTAATACTCTTTCCAGTCTCTGAGCTCTGCTTTTCTATGTTCTGGTTTCTAAAAAGAGGCAGCATTTCTCCATTTGATGGCAAAGATGGTTTCATTGATACAGGTCTTATTTGGTTTTTATTGATAATGATCCAGGAAAAACAATAGAACCCATTGGACCACAACCTCCTGATAATTAGTCAAGTATTATTCTGAGTACTTCTGTGAAGGTGTGTTTTTGGGTGAGATTAACATTCAGATCAGCATTCTGAGAAAGCACATTGCCCTCCATAACTTTGAAGGTCTTCTCCCATCAACTGAAGGCAAATGATATGAGATTGACCTTGCCTAAGCAAGAGGGAAATCTCCAGCAGGCAGCCTTAAAACCAAGTGCTGCTTTTCTCTGAGTCTCTGTCTGGTATCCTACCTCATCAGATTTTGGATTTTCCAACCCTCCCAAATTGTGTGAGCCAATTCCTTGTAACAAATCCCTCTGTGTGTACACATTCTGTTGATTCCATTTCTCTGGAAAACTATGACTAATAAAACTTAAATCTTCCAAGGTTTAGCAATGGTTTCCAGATTAATGATAACTTTCATAGAGTACATGTCCATACTAACTACAGCTAGATCCAAATAAACATGGGACTCAGAGATACCAGGATTAGGTCAGTTGCCACCTTTATAACTCAGTAGGGATTCAAATGAACTGCATGGAATGATAGGTGAGTTCATCTAATTGTAATAAATAGAGTCGAAAAGAGGGCACAGAAAAATCCCAATTACACACAATACTACCTTCAGTCTATTTTATGATTTTACTACCTAAATATTATTTCTTATAAAACAATCCTTTCTCTATTAAGCCAAATGTGATGTCTAAAATATCACATATTTGGAACATAGTGTAGACAAAATTCAGTCCCATGTTAGACACATGTGAATGTGACTAGTTATTGCATTTCATATTATTGATACCAAGGGCTAACCAATTTTATTTGTGTTAGTGGTACTGGGGATTAGACTCAAGGTCTTGTGCTTGCTAGTAAGTTCTCTACCACTGAACTTCTGCCTAACGTTGTAGAGATTGGAGAATGCATGTTAAATCTCTTTGAAAATCATGCAATCCTAAGCAAATGTAAGATTGTATATATTATGGAATAAAAATCCTAACTCCTACATTTCTGTTAATTTAAGAACATACTACAAAGGAAGGAAGCAAAGTTTTAGCAGCTGCAGATGATGAGCTAAGGTGTTAAGTCCAAGTACAATTTGAAGGTCAAAAGCAATTTTTGGTAGCACAGCTTTTAGAAGCATAATACTTCAGAATATCAATTAGCTACCAAGGAAATTTACTCAAAGGGAGTGAAATTTACCTACAAAAGAGCTGATCAATGTGTGACTGCATTTTCTTGCCATGTACAATTTTTTGTGCATGGTAAAATGATAAAATGGTCCACGTAGATTTCCATTTTGTTCTGAATATCCATACTTGGCTACCCTGCATTCATCACTAAGCAAGCACATTATTTATTCATTAGATAAGTAACCATTAGAATTTGAGAATATATTGAATTTAGGAGGTAATATGAAAAATATCTGCAATAATAAATTTTTCCTTCATGTAAATATTCCCTCATTTCCCATTTTATGACTCATTCTGTCCTGAATTACTCTAAAGTTTTTCATAAACAATACTCACTGGACACCCTGTTCTCCTATATATAGAATATAATAAATGGATTATGCCTTGTTTAATTTAAGTCTAACATTCAAATGTTCTTCCTAATAATCATTTTATTTAACTAAACCACATGGGGGTCACATTTATATTTTAAAATTAAAATGCCAAAACTGCTTTTTAGAAAGAAAAAAAGAAAATTAGTCTACAAAGAACTATGACTGAGGGGGAAAAATAGTTCTACAAAAATGAGATTAAAAGAAAAAAAGATATAAAAACATTTAAAAAGAAATTTTCATGTTGTATAGAGAGACACCAAAGTTCTAAATCTATAGGTTTCTGTGGGGTTTTTTTGTTTGTTTGTTTGGTGGTGTGTTTTGAACCATTAATCTATTACCTTACTTCAACTTGAAGAAGTTTGGACTTAATCCATCTTCGTCTTCTGGGATGAATGAATTTCAATGAATGGAAGAAACCAACACTATTGCAAATTTTAGTGTGAATATGCTGCAGCTGCATTTCCTCGTCATAATTAATTCCTGTTGGAAAACTTCATTACCAGGAGTTGGAAGGCTAATGCAGCAGGCTTGGCTTCCTGAAGCCAGCTTTAGTCTGGAGCATGCACAGCTGCGGAATTCCAGGAAGTATGGAAGCTGTTCAGGAAGTGATGAGGCAAGCTTATATAATACCAGAGAGAACAGTTTGGCAACTCCACATAGGGGTTTGTAGAATCCAACTTGAATTATAAGTAGAACAGGAGGAAAAAAGAAGCATGTCTTTCTGCTTCGGCTTTGACAGTTCTTTGGCTGTTTATCAATTGTCCTGTGTACATGTTTGCCAGGTGTTGAAAGCAGTAGTACTTTGTTATCTATGTTCTTTTTAGGGGTGTCTCATATAGTTTTCTCCATGGAGACTTCTAGTTATATTTTTCTTTAAGCAAAATAGTATTATTTTATAAGCTTTAAGTTCAGGGTACAGATGTGTCTTGCTTTAAGAAGCAATGTGTGTTCTCAGAGGCAAGAGTTTAAGACACCTGTTCATAAATCTTTATTTCATCTAATCAGAAACTAATAAAACTCTCCAAAGATTAAAGAAACAAGAAATAAAATGGAACTATACCATACCCATGGAAAACTGGGACAATTGTAATATTTGTTTCAGATCTTCTTTACTCCACTCAACACAGAATTGGGATTTAGATAAACAACTGGGGCATCAACAACTTTATATGGAAAGGACAAATAGCTTTCATGCTTCTTTCTGCATTTTGTTTTCTTTTAGTTGGCATGCCAGGTTACTTGAAGTAATCCTTCAGTTTAAAATAATGAAAAATTCTGTTTAAATTCTAGAAATTAACTTACTGTCTTAGTCCATTTAGGTTACTATAACAAAATATCATAAACTGGGTATCTTATATACAACAGAAAACCTTTTCTCAATGTTATGAAGGTCAGAAAGCCCAAGATAAGGCATGGGAAGTTTCAGTATCTGGTGAAGACATACCTTGCTGTGTCCTCACATGGTTGCAGGTACAAGTCAGCTTCCTGGTGTCTCCTTTATAAGGACAATGCTATGATATAACTGTGTCCCCCCAAAATTCATGTTTAAACCTAACCCCCAAGGTGACAGTATTAGGAGTGGGGCTTGGGGAGATGATTGACTTATAAGGGCTCTATCCTCATGAAAAGCATTTGTGCTCTTAGAAAAGGCTGAGGGAACTCTTTTCATACTTCTATCATGTGAGGTCACAATTGGGGGACATCATCTTTGAAGCAAAGAGCAATCTCTGCTGGTGCTTTGATCTCGGACTTTGCATCTTGTAGCACGACACACTTCTGTGGTTTCTAAATTGCCCAGTCTAAACTCTTTTTCACAGTAGCACATATGGACTAGGACAGACACCAATCCTGAACATGGGGACTGTGCCCTTATGACCTAATGACCTTTCAAGTCCCTGCCTCATGATGTCATCACACTATGAGTTAGATGGCAGCATACAATTTTAGAGGGACACAAACCATAACAATATCTAAATATTTATAAAGACAAATACCCTAGCTGTGTTTTTTTTCTTTTTTTACATGAAAGCTTATAACCAGAAACATACAAGAATAATCAGATCCCTGAATGTGCTCATATCCTCAGGGCTTTTCCAGTCCTTGACATTGACATTTACACTTTAGTTTAATATTCACTGGGAAGACGAAGGATTAACAAGTCCGTGACTCATCCCTCTGTACTCCAGTATCCTCTAAGGGTTGATTAACCTCAAGCAATCCTCCTGTATACACATTTTCATGTTTACCAGTGGAAAGATTTAAGGGCAGCTTTATTTAAAAAAAAAAAAAAAGACTTTTTTAGAAAGACATAGCCAACCCCTCTAAAACTCTTATTATAAATATGCTTTAAATGAGGGGACATTGCTGGCTGAAGAATGAGTGCTAGCCATAAAAATGTCTGTATCTTTGTAACTAATGTGATATTTATTAAGAAACCCCAGAACTATTGGTAAAAGAGCTTTCTTTGTGAACAATCTTTCACATACATTGTTTACACACATTAATTATTCCAAAACTCACACATTTATTATTCCAAAACTGAAATAAGTTCTAAGTGCAGGGAAAGGACAACTAGTAATATCATTAAAATATGAAATAGGCCAACAAGGATAAACAATAAAAATATGAAAAGTGTCCTATCTTATTAATGACAAACAAAAATATAAATAAAAAACATCATCTACTGTATAGATGAGTAAAACATTTTTAAAATATGACTGTTTTAGATGTAGGTACATATGTGGAAGAAAGTTAATGTTCATACAATTTAAGTGGGAATTTAACTTGATGAACCCACTTTGAAAAATGTTTAGTATTATCAACTACAGGGGATGATACATCTGATATAGGACAGGAGATTTCCATTCACAAGTACATAGCATAGAACAGTGCATTAATATATCACAAAAGTATATAAGGTTAACATAACCTCTCCATACCTGGGCCCCTGAAATTCAACCAAATGTCCATTACAATGTCTAACTAAACATGTCAAATGTTTGAACATTATTCAAATATAAAAATGAAAAGTATTTATGTTAAAATACATGTCTTACAAAATTCAAATGAAAAAATGCACAAATATTTATATGATTCCAACTATGTAAAGTTCAAAAATACGCAAAACTATGCTATATTTTGAGGGAAGTCAGGATGACTGATAAAATGGGAATACAAAGAAAGAAATACTTAGTAAAATATCAGAAAAGTTATTTTTTTCAAGGGAGAAGTAAGAAGTTGCAATGGATAAAATTGCATTGAAATTCTCTTATTTCTTTATGCTTTGTTTTCTATGTGGTATTTACAGAGATATTTCTTTCCATCTGTTGATTAATATGTGCTCAGAGATGTTCCAAACCTGTATGCATTTATATATTTCAATAAAATAAACACAGTAATTATTAAAAATCTCATAGAATCCAATCCCAATTTCAATTATCTGTCAATACTGGTTAATATTAATTTCTCAATTCTTCAGTTGATAGAACATAATCTAGAAACAACCCTCAAATGTTGGCCAAACAGATTTGTCAGAGAATACTTCCACTCCCCTATAATTACACCATCTTGGGAATAAGGAAGAAGAGGTTCCAGGGATGGAATTAGAGAGTGAAAAGTAGACATAACTGACTTTTGATATGTATGTAAAATTGACAGAGGGATTCATGGTACACCTGAGAAAACTCTTGTTTTACAGACTTTGAAGAATACAAAACACATGTACAATGTATATGATATATTGATGATAGTAAATATGAATAAATTCATTTGAAAATATTAATCCCTTTATTCTTTTCATGGCTATTTCCCTCATCCTCAAATACAATGAAAACACAATAATGCATAACTATAAAAATACAGTGATCACCTAAATGTAAACAATAAAAATTTAAATTATTTGAATGTCTTTTTTAAAATTTTACAAGTTTCACCAGGTACAAATTCTAATATGCACAAGACTATCTTATTTATTCTATAGTTCTTGTTCACCACCAAATTATTTTATATTTATTTTCAACTAAGCATTACCATCTTTCCTTCTTGTAATGAATGCCAAATATTTAACCTATATTCATTTATAATTTAATCAACTTCAATGTTTTGACAAAGTGGAGATTGATTTGAATTTGTTTTTTAATTCTTGGTCTTTGGTACAGGAAGTCATAAATGTGCTATGCAAAATTAAAAGGGATAAGTATGTCTTTTATAGAGTTAAAAATCTCTGTAAATGTTGGACAAAAATATACCTCAGTGTCTCATCCAAGAACATGTAGCGTAGCAACAAGAACAAACCTGCACATGCACATTAGCCATGTTCCTTAGCATGGGCAAGAGATAAAATTTCACAACATTCAAACTATTGAAATTGAAAAACTTTTTATTTTGTTTTAGTTTTTTATATAACACTTAAGAATGGGTATTGGTTTGTAATCAATTTCCTTTTTCTTTCTTTCTTTTTTTTTTTTTTTTTCTCTTTTGGTACCAAGGATTGAACCCAAAGATGATTAATCCCTGAGCAACACCCCCAGCCCTTTTTATGTTTTATTTTGAGATGGAGTCTTACAAAGTTGCTTAGGGATTCACTAAGTTACTGAGGCCAGTTTTCAATCTGAGACTCTCCTGCCTCAGCCTCCTGAGACGCTGTCATGAACAGGTATGTGCCTCCACACCCAGCCCAATTTAAAGTATATTTCAATGGACTATTAGATCCAGTCACATTTATTGATTCATACAATTTTTGCTTAACTTTATTATTCCATAATTTCTATGTATATTAGGTTGTTATTAATGTTTCACTCCACTGGGTCATCTCTTTATATAATTTTTTTTTTTTTTTTTTGGTGCTGGGGATGGAACCCAGGGCCTTGTGCTTGCAAGGCAAGCACTCTACCAACTGAGCTATCTCCCCAGCTCTCTTTATATAATTTAGTTTTATGTTAGACAATTGTTTTACTTTTGTGTTCTAGTGGGTACTTTTATATCCATGCTCTTTTCCAAAAAGTAAGTTTTTAAATGTCTTTAATCCCTTTCTATACCACTTATTTCCCTTCTTAACCAAATGTCATAAATGTCCTAGTTTGAAATAATATCCTTTGATAGTATTACTTTATGTCTGTAAAATAAAACTTTACACAAATAAGGGAAAAAAACAAACTTAGACACGTAATATGACTATCAGTAGTCTGAGTACAGCAATGACAACTTGTAAAGGATTTTTGTATCTTACTTAGTAGTTTCTTGGCAAAACTATAGTGATTATAGAAGTATTTTATGTGTATTGTGAAACTGAGGACATTAGTAAATACATCACATTTGCTGTATGTCAGGTAGTTCTCACAGGGGAGAAGAGAGACACTGCATATCAGTGTGACATGGCAGAAGAACACTTGGAGTTAGCAGGGTAGATGGGAACTAGAGTTATCACTATGAATTCATAATAAGTATTACACATATGTGTGTGTTTGCATACATATAACTGTAAATTCAACAGTGAATACACAATGCAGAACATAAATATGCAGTATAAATGTCCAAGCTCTCTGACGCAAGAGCAGGTAAATTATGAAGTCTTCAAAAAATCATAAGATCTTGGCTTCTAAATCCATTTTCCACGGAAAGGATCCAGGGCTCCCTAGAGAGGTATCAGATTCTAGTGCAGGTGTGGATGCATTACATGATGAGCGTGGACTGTCAGGAAGTAAGGAAATGCTTAAAAAAAATAATAGGGACGTGTCAAAATGGTATAGGGAGAACCTGAAAGGGATACTGCAACCCAGATTTGAGAAAATTGAACATAAAAATGTGATTGGTTTGTGAGATATTTTCAAATTTATTTTAATATTCATACAGTAAAATTCATGCTATAGGTATAGAGATTGATAAATCCTCAAGGGTACAAATGGGTGGCTATTATTTATAAAAGTGTCATGAATCAATTGTTGATTGGTACTCCTCGAGGTGTTTATTAGGATAAAACCTATCTTTGACCTGCTGGCATTTAAGATTAAGTGTCTATCACTATTTGGTCGAATTGCAAAGGCATGTTTATTGAGACAAGTGATTTTTTTTTTTTTTTATTGAACTAGTTTTAATCCAGTTGTTGTAGTTACTTTTTATCATGACACTGGTTTTGTTAAAGTCCAGAATATTCACATTGGTTACTTAAGTGGCATAGGTGCATGATAATTTAAGTGGGATAGGTCTAAATACACTAATATGAGAGTCCCTGCATTCTATGCTGGTGAAAAATAATACAAATTGATACATAAAGTTCTATTACATTTGCTTATAAAGCAAAAAAGTATACATGTGTAATACACACATGATTTATTAAGAACAATTCTTCATGTGTTACTTTTGCAATTAAAATTGAAAAATAAAGAATTTTTGACTAGTGCATACATTTGCAATAAAGTTTTGCACAATGAAAAATGGAAATAATGGACAATAACTATTTCTTTAAAATCTTGTTACATGAAAACAGCTCGACTGATGTATTTTTCCTTTCTAATTGTCTAGTTTGGCACATGTTAGTTATTCAATTATTTACACCATTTATCTTTCTATAAATCTGTGTTGATGCATGTATTTATCTTCTTACCTTCCTATTTATGTCTATTGTTTTTTCTTTTTGGCACTGACAATTGAACCCAGGGACACTTAACATACCCAGTCCTTTTCATCGTTGAGATAGGGTCTCACTAAATTTCCCTTGCTGTTATCAAACTTGTGATCCTACAGCCTGTACCTGCTGAGCCCCTGAGATTTCAAGTTCGTATAACTGCACGCAGTTATGTCTGTCTATTTTAAACACAAGTAAAATGCTATAAAATTCAAAATTGGTTAGGTATTTATTTGTATGGAAAATGAAAGATTTTAAATTCAATTGCCGGTGTACTTGAATATTCCTTGGTAGTGCTTTATTTTTAACTGTATGCTAAACAGGAAAGAAAAATATAAAGAAATGCCAATATGAATTAGATCTTATTATCTTGCTTTAATGTGCCCATCTCCCCTTCCCACCTTCTAGACACAGGACACAGAGGAATGTGAGAAGGTAGAGGTAAGGCTTTCTTTGGTATCTCCTACTTGGGGCTAGCTCCTTGACTTTAGCAAAGGAAAGACCCCAACTGTGCAGGAGATAATCACATTCCCCTTATGTCAAGTTGAATTATCGTTAGGATTTCTTCAACTTGCCAAGGCTTGTCAAAGCTGTTGAGGAGCCAGCTGTGTATAGTACAAATTATAGGGGTAAATGATTGACAAAATTTTGAATTTTTATCTCAGCTATTGAGTCTTCAGCAGGGGTTGGTGTTCCTATACTTCCCATGTGCCTTATTGATTCATTTTCTAACCTTTTCATATTTGGGCATATTGATGAATGACTATTATCTAGAACTACAGAAAATTTTCTCCTGGATACTTCTTTAGATTTTAACTTAATTTCAACTTCAAAATATTTTTTAGCAGCCTCCCTCTCTTCTAAGAGATTTTTAAGGTTAATTTATATCATTTTTATGTATTCTTAGTTAACACAAAATTGTAACTTTTTAAGAACTCACAAAAACTGAGATACTCTCATAACAATATTTCTTGAATCCTACTTAACTAAAAACAGTTTGCCTAAACCATCATCACTGGTTAGGGATTATGTCTAGAATACAAAGAAGAAGCTACTCTATACAATATTACTGAACACAGATTAGTATCATTAGCATTCAAAGAACTTTGTGAGAGTCAATATATAGATTCATTCAATCCACATTGTGGAATCTCCTTCTTAAATAATGTCAATACAAATGGTAAATGTGTATAACGTACACTTCTTTATCTCTGACTACTGCATGTTCTCAAAACTATATGGGACAGACAGTAATATCTAGCACAATCCCTTCTAGCATCAGTAAGTCAATAATCGGTGGGCATTTAAATAAGGGACATCTAGATTTTATATCTCTACATTCACAATATTTTTCACTGGAAATATCTCACTTCTTTAGATAATTTTGATTACATCATTGCACTTGAGTGTAAATGAGAATCAGAAATCACTTTTTTGTTTTAGAAGTTGATGAGGATGAAAGTTTGAAAAAATGTATGTTCTGGTGACACTATTTTATTAGGGGTTTTGAATGATAAAATGACTTGCAAATATTTTACATTAACTAGCTCAAGCACTTGAACTCCAACTAAGTACACAAAACAATAACTTTTTGTCTTTTACTTTTTCTCAATAAAAATGTTCATACTTTAATTCATATTTTGTGTTTCAAGTACTTTTTATATTACAGTTATGCATCTGATAGCCACAGTGATACATTCTGAGAAATGTATCAGTAGGGGATTTCATCACTGTGTGAACATGAGAATGTACTTATGCAGGTCTAAGTGATAAAGGTTAGTCACTCCACAGAGTCCACCACACAATACACAGAGGCAGAGGACACAGTACCCAGATATATGAACCTGCTGCAGGTGCAAATGGTACATGGTTTTATAGGTAACTTTCTAAAAAATAAATAGGAATACTGGGGCTAGGGTTGTGGCCCAGTGGTAAAGCACTTGCCTGGCATGTGTGAGGCCCTGTGTTTAATCCTCATCATGGCATATAAATAGATAAATAAAATGAAGGTCCATTGACAACTAAAAAATATTAAAAAAATAAAGAGGAACACACTCTAAAATATTGATAGAGTAAATACACCAATTATGAATACTTAGCATAGTTCTGTATTGAACACAATTATATGTGCTCTATGTTCATGGGACTGCCAACCTAGGAGGTTTGCTCGCACCAGTATCACCATGAACACTTGGCACTGTGAGGATATGAGGACGATGACATCATGGTGTCTATGGCATCACTGGATATAGGAATTCTTCAGTTCCGGCGGCATCTTATATATGGAACCACAGTCGTCTCTGCAGTCTATTGTTGACCAAACCATGATTTGGGGCATGACACAATATATGATATAAACACATAAGCTTAATAATATTTAGATCTCACCCATTCAATGCATTATGTCAAAGTATTAATCAACTTTAAATTATTCACTGAAATTCATTTTGGAAATAATTGTTTTCATTTCTTTCATTTCTTTCAATTATTCATGGTCTTGTCAAGTCTGTGATAAAGACAGGGAAATTCCCTTTGTTTTAGATATACTGTATTTAACATTAAATGAAACTAATTCTTGGGAGTTGAACAACTCAAGGCACACTGTATAATTTTATGTTTACTCCTTGGTGATCATGCACTGTTTTCTCTTGTTTTTTTAAAGATCTATTTGTAAAAGAGCACCAGAGTGTTATGTGGTTTTCCATATCAAGCTAACAATGGGGCAAATGGTGACCCTTTTCTCATTGTTCCTGGAAACCCTTAAAATATTGAAATGTCTACAAAAGCAATAAAATGATCACAGGATTATATAGTGATATTTAATTATTGTACAAGTTAAATATCACTGACAATTAACTGTTAGAAGTTTATTTTGAAGTGACATTTTCCTGGAATATCAGACCTTTACAACATAATTAAAGGCTTTTTCATTGTAACATTGCCCTATTGCTTATGTGAAAGCTCTATAAAGTTGTGGTTCTACCTTAAAATTATTTTACATATAGAGTAATATGTAAGCTATTCATTGTGATGGTGTTCTAATGAAATAGTTCACCCAAGAGTTTAGGAAGTGATCTTTTCTTTGCTTGAATAGTATAATAGACTGGGAGGGGGTAGGAGATGACTTGCATGATATGTAGAGCAGCCAGTCTCTGCGTTTGACAGAGAACATCTCACTGATCCTTCAGCTTGAAGAGTGATCATTAACCCCAGTTGTGTCATCCAGCTCTACCTGAGTGGACTGGCCTATAAGAATATAGCATTATTTTCTCCTCAGTAAAGATGGCCTTTTATTTTTAACAGGTTCCTTCATTTCCTCATTAGCTGTTCCCACAGGTTTGTGTGCTAGAAATTTCTTCTCGATGAAGGCATGAATTTGGGATGTTAGTTGCAAGGTTTAAGATATAAACAATACTGTAGACTCTATATCACATTGCAGCTTAGTGAAGGAAATGCATGAAGATTCTGATGTAGGAGATACAAGAAGGGAGGAAAGGGGTGCTTGAAATAGAAAGTAGCCAGAAAGCTAGTCACAGGAGAAGAGGACGAGGAGCAGAAGACCAATGTGGATTACTGCACCATTTTGGACAAATTCAACACATGTCTTATTTGTCATTTTCCTCAGAAAATACTATCAGAAATCAAATAGCTATGAACACAAGGGGATTCACTTTCCTCAGAGCTACCACTGCTCATTTACTCTAATACACTATTCTTTTTCCATTTTAAGTATATGAAATAAAAATGTGTTTGTAACTAATTTTGAATAGCATCTTACATTTGATGAGTGTCATAAAATGATTAATGCAATTAATTTTACAAAGTCAGGTTACCACAGTCTTGTTATTAAAATTGAAAAAAATTTTGAACCCAAGAGAATCTGCCCAGGACCATGTACTTGAGCTTCATGCTCAGTGAAGTAGAAAGCAGAAGACTTTGTACATGACCGCCATGATTTGGATGTGACGTAAGTGAAGTGGGTACTCATATTAAAACACGAATACAAATATCTGTGCAAGTAATAATAGAAAATCTTTATAACTAATAACTAAAGAAATATGAATCAAAGTGAAAATGTGCCTCACAAATAAATTTCAGGAAGTGAATTTTATAATAGACCCTAATGAATAATAATAGAGTATAATAAATATCTCTATGCTGTTTAGGCTTTTCAGAAAAAAAAAAAAAAAAAACAAACAATCAAACAAAGAAAAACAGAAAAGAGTCTAACCCAGATTATAAAACACTAGAAGGAAAAGAAAAAATTAAAACTATGTAGATCAGTTTAAAATATAATGAAATATATAACTGAAAAATATGAGACCATTTAGCCTTGTTTTAAAGTTGACTTAGCTATTAAAAATGTATACAGCTGGGACTGGGGTTGTGGCTCAGTGGTAGAGTGCTTGCCTAGCATGTGTGAAGCACTGGGTTTGATTCTCAGCACCACATATAAATATATAAAATAAAGGTCCATTGACAGACAACTAAAACATTATTATTTTAGAAAAGATATAGCAATGGCTGGGTTTAAATCAGTGAAAGAGTGTTAACTAGCATGCATGAGCCCCTGGGTTCTGTCTCCAGCATTACCAAAAATAAAAATAAAGTAAATAATAATTAAAATCAAACACACACATATATATGTATATAAATAGAAGGGGTATGCTTTAGGGCATATATTAGCACAGTCTTAAAAAGAATAATGGCTGGACATGGTGGTTTATGCCTGTAATCGTAGCAGCTCAGGAGGCTGAAGCAGGAAGTTCAGCCTCGTGTGTGTGTGTGTCTGTGTGTGTGTGTGTGTGTGTGTGTGTGTGTTGGGGGCGGCTGGGGATATGGCTCAGAGGTTAAGCACCCCTGGGTTCAGTCCCCAGTACCCAAAAATAAACAAATGAATAAATAAAAAAAGAAGAATCGATATGCTAAGAGAAAAGATAAAAGAGAACATGTAAAATGCTTAGTTAAAACCAGGGAAAACACAAAAGAAAAGAAAAATGAGACCAAAAGCAAATTTAATAAAAAGAAAACAGTTGAAAGCATGATACATATTAAACCAATGCATTAATAATCATCTTTAATATGAATGTTTAAACAAACCAGTTAAAACAGATTATCAGAGTGGGATGGAGAAAAGACACAACTGTAAGTTTTCTGTAAGAAAAATATACTCTGTTACTATGCAAATCAGTATGAAGGAGTCTCAAAAACTAAAACTAGAATTCCTGGTGATCCAGCTCAACCACTCCTTGGTATTTACCCCAAAGAATCAAAGTCAGCATAACTTTAGTGATGCACACATTCCAGTGTTTATCAAAGCACAATTCACAATTGCCAAGTTATGAAATTTTCCTCCCTGCCTGTCAACAGATGAATGGATGAAGTATAGCTGTATATACACAAGGGAGTTTCATTGGGCAATAAAGAAAAAAAAATTTTTGTTGTTTGCAGGAAAATGCATGGGATTGGAGAGCATCATGTGACAGGAAGTAAGCCAATCTCACAAAGACCAGTGTTGCCCTCGTTTTCTCTCACATGTGGCAGCTGGAGGGAAAAAGGGACGTCATGACTATAAGAGGAAGACTATTAGTCTAGAAGAAGGGGTCAGGGAGAGGCAGAGGGGAGGTAACAGGATGAATTTAATATGTCATAAGCCTGTAGGAATATGCCACAAAGCAACCCACCATTCTGTGTAATTGACATGTACCCATAAAAATTTTAAAACTATTTTCAAAAAATAGTCAAATGAAAAATTATGGATTCATATATCACTTTCTTCAATATTCTGAGGCCATAATTCCACCAGGACCTCACACACGTATGCAAATGCTCTAACACTAAGCTATGTACCCTCAGCCACAGTTCCATTGCCTTCTGATTTATTCCAGTAGATAAAGTTTAAAGATTCTTCTCAGATGGGACCATCCTGAGAAACTGATGCCATTATAATATGTATTCCTTTGTTTCTTTCTGTCTAGAATATTTACTTTATTTCTTCAACTTGTGTGCATATATTTTTCTAGGATGTATATTTTATTGGCAATTATATTTTAAAATTTCAACCCTTTCAATTGAATGACATTTTCTTCAGTTTTATATTTTTTGGAGTATTTCTGATCTTCTATTTACCCTTTTTACCACCTGGAGCCTTCTGGATGAAACATTGTATCTATTTCATCAAGTCTTCCATTTTCCCCATCTTTTTATCTTTTCCTGATCTCTTTTGTGAGAGTTATTTGTACATATGATTCACTATATGATTCTTAGAGTTCATTCACTGTATATTCAGTCCAGTTATTATATTATTCATTTCATATATTATGACGTTCATGCCTTTTATATCCATTTTGCTCTATTTCAGTTTGATTCTACTCAGTGTTTGCAATAAATTCTTTATCTTTCCAAAAACATTTATTATGCCATGTTAGACTCTTATTTGTTCCAATGGTGTAGGCAATCCCACTGGCGATCTTTATTTCATCCTACAGAAGCCAAACATTTACTTTGTACATTTTCTTTATGAACTTTTGTCCCCTTTAGACCATGAGCTTCCCTGATTTTCTGCCTTCTCCCTCAATTGTAGAGGTTGGATGTGGTGAAAGTGGGGTCTGCCTCAAGGTAGATAGGATTCAGTGCTGCCATAAACCAACCAATTTCTATTCACTCACTTGCCTGGTTACACCACACTCTTTGACCAAGAAATGACTATCGTCCCTCTTTCCAAGACAAAACTCCTTAATGAGGCACTTCACACCAATTTTAATCAACCTGCAAGTGTCCCTGCAGGAGGGAATGGATGCTGGGGTTCAGTCCAACTGCTCTTGACTGTAAACACCCCACTCCATCCAGGTGGATGCAACTCTCCAGGAACACTGTAGCTTGTAGGCTCTTCTGCTGATTTCCTTCTCCCTGGACAATGCAACACACAATCAACAGCTGAAGACAGCATGGGAGACAAACAGGGTGCACACAGAATACTCTTCTTCAACCAGTTTGGACTCAGTATCCTGATTGACAGTGTGCCACATTTGTGTGTGTGTCAATCCTACACATGATCATGGGTTCTGTTATTATCTTTCTATCACTGTTAGCATTTGTCTGAAGCAAATAATCTTTCTCTGCTTCTCTGGACTTCTTCCTGCTTCTGTCTCACATAATGGTTTCCCTTCTTCCACCTGTATTAACCTTCCCTTGAATATGTATTTTTAATCATTGTTGGGTGATATGGTGGTTATTGCAGCTGACTGATTTGAAAATCTTTTATTCTGTTCTTTCTTCTGTGGTTGGAAGCCAAATCTCTGAAAAGAATGATCAAAATAAAACTTATAGCTTGTTACAATGTGCTTTGAAGAGCAAAGTTATGATAATTAGCTATGTGTATGTCCTGAGAATTCTGGATTAGTTGCCAGATTTTAAAACTTTTATTTTTATATTCCAACTGTCACTTTTATCACTTCCAGCTATTTCTGTGGATACAGACTTCTCATTCAGATGGTGTGCTCATCAGCTTTCTATTGGTTTACATTAAATACTTTGCTCTCAAATGGCACCCCTCTTTCAAGCATTATATAAATGCTAGTTAATTGCCATGTCCTAGGAGTCCTTCAACATTATCATTTCCATCACATGTATCACTGAACCAACATGCAACATAGTTAGGATGCATCAACGAAGACCTCACAGCAGTTGGTAGCAGAAGGCAAAACAAAAATCCCTCAAATTTTCATTTCTTAGTGCAAAATTTAAAATCTAGTATCTGTTGTCATGATTGCAGAATGCATGATGTGTCTTTTATCACAGACTCCTTGGAAATTGGCTACATGCCATCTTATTGATTGATAGCTTGGCATCCTGGATGCCACTGGGAGATAACTAGACTAGCTAATCACACACTTCATTTAGAGGAAAATTCTCCTATTCAACAGCTCAGTTGTTCTATGACTGGTCATCATGTTATTATCCTCCAGTTCCATCACCTCTGTCACTAGCCGTGCATTTTATTGATTTTTGAGACCATTGTCATTCACATACACGACTTAAAGTCTTGTACCTGGATATAAGTATGACCTTTTTGGGAACCTGTGTATCTGAGCATGGTCTTAGGTCATGGAACAAACTGCTTCTGTCTTATTGCCATTTATCCTAGTATCTCTAGGGGAAAGAAAAAGAACCATAGTTATTCTAAGCTGGGGCTGTGTAACATTCTTTTAAAGAAAAGCAAACACAATAAAAGTGAGTTTAAGGGCTCTTAGAACAATTTTCACCCAGAAATGATGGAGTGAATATCACATTTCTTTTTTCCTGCTAACTCTGTCACTGTAACTGAAAAGTTGCCTTAGTACTTTTATTTAACAGCCTTCATATGTTTATTTTAGCAAGGAATTTTAAAGAAGCTAGCTATGTTTGCTTTTGCTTTTGGCAATAGTTTCAAAGGCTTTGTTTTGTGAGGCCCATTATCAATTCACACATTTCTGTAACTCAACATCATAACATTAATCCTAATAAAATCAGAATAAATACTTATTAATGCTCAAAGCAGTAATTGCCATGAATTTCACATGCATAATGGTTCTAATCCACAAATGTAAGAAGGTCAAATAATATAATAAGGAGGAAAGGGAGTAGAAAATTATAATGTGAAAATACTGAGAACAATAGATTAAAGGACACAGCCCAAATTAGGGATGTTACAAACAGACTCACAATGAAAGAATAAAGGATATTGTGATGTAAAAATTCTGTAGAGAATGCTGCGTGGATACACTAGAAGCCTAGAAAGTCGTTAGGATAATAAGACCTTACTAGGATTTGGATGAGTACCCCTAGACACCCATGTATTGAGAGTTTGGTCCCCAGGGTGGCACTATTGGAAGGTACAGTAGACCTTCTGCCCAGTGGGAGGTCCTCAGTGGCCCAGTAGGAGGTCCTTAGTCATTGAGGATGCACTGTTTGCTCTCGTAAGTATTGTGTGTCTCTGTCCCTTCCTCTTCCTCTTTTTGCTAGCTGGCTCATGAGGTGATAAGTTTTCTCTGCTCTGAGCACCTTTTTTGATATGCTACCTTGCCTCAGGTATTTTCTCACAGTGATGGAAGGCTGACTCATACTGAATGCTTGTAAAATATGTTATAGTTTGCAAATGAACAGGCCCTTCAGTGATATCTTATGTACTTTCTATAACTAAGTTCAGTAACCTTCTAAAAAACAGATTGAGTTTTATAGGAAAAGAATGTTTGTGTTAAACATGCTTATACACGTTTTTTATTTAATTGTTCTGATGATATAACATTATTTCTTCTCTCATTCCACATAACTAAATGACTGTTGAAAATAGTTATAGGACTAAACTAGTGTTTCTTTCTTTAACATTATCCATTAATTTCTTCCTTTCTTCTTTCTTTACTTTTTTCTTTCTTTCTTTCTTTTTTTTTCTTGGTACAGGCAATTGAACACAAGGGTGCTTTTACCACTGAGCTACATTCCCATCAACTCCCTCTTTTTTTTTTCCACCCCAAGATAAAGTCTTTCTTTTCTGAAATAAAGTCTTGCTACGTTGCTTAGGGCTTTACTAAATTGCTGAGGCTATTGTTGAACATGAGGTTCTCCTGCCTCAGCCTCCAGAAGTGCTGGGATTACGGCCATGTACTACTATGCCCTGCTTAACCATTCACTTCTTTATTCAACATAAACCATTTTATTGATTTCAGATTCCATGATCAGTAAAGCACTAAATCGCATGAAGTGAAACAAAAGTTAATCATCCCTCCACTCAGAAACTAAATGGCGATGACAAAATTTACCTTACAACAACAAATGACAAACATAGGTTAAACCGTAAGATACTGATGACCCTTGCAAACAGAGGTTGGAGAAGGAAAAACAGTAAGAAAAATTCTAACTGCCTGTCCCCATGCCTCAAAAGTCAGTCTTATTTGGAAATAGGGTCACTGCTAATGTAACGAGTTAAATGAAATCATAGTGTTCAATGGTACTTTACAATAGCCCCAAGCTGGAAAATTTACAAATGTCCACCAACTAATGAATATTTAAAAAGTAAAAAATAAATAAGAAATAGAATAGTGCCACATGCATACAATGAAATACTAATAGCAATAAAAGGGAAAGAGTAACTGATCTATGCTAAAACATGGACTCATCTCAAGAATATCAAGTAAATAAAGAGACAGAAACAAAAGACCACCTAAGTATAGTTCCATTTATATCAAATTCATGAAAAGACAAAACTATAGGGATCAGCTGCAAATTAGTGTTGGACAGAGTCTAGGAGTTAGGGGAGATGATTGACTTTCAAGGATATGGACAGTTTTGGGGTCATAAATATGGACCATTTAGCCACTCTGAAAGCTGTCATGAGACTCTACATAACTACACTTAAAATAAGTAAATTTTACAGGTTTTAAATTATACCTTAATAAAGGCCACCTAAATTATTTTAAAAACTCTTGTTTTTTATATTCTCATTTAAATGAATGTTCAGTTGTATAAAACATTCATTAATATTTTGTTTCTTCCTTGAAGGAACTGCCACGATGTATAAACTTCTAGATACTAAGCTTTTAAACCAAATGGAAAAGAAGGTCCTATCCTTCTTGAGGCATTACAGAATACTAAAAATCTATTACATTATGTTACAAATGTATATTCTGTACTATCAGGTGGTGATAGTTACTATGAAGAAAAAGTAAAGTAGTGTAAGATGATAGACTGTGATTTGTCTGATTGGAGAAAGTCTCTCTGAAAATCTAGTATTCGCCTCAATTCCTGAATGAATGGAAGAGTGGGGATGCAGGACTTTGGGAGGCACTTAGATCCTGAAGGCAGAGCCCTCCTGAAAGGGAACAGTGCACTCGGAATAGGCCTCAGGAGCTCCTTCAGCAGTTCCACTGGGTGAGGACATAGTAGGAAGGCACCATCTACAATCCAGGATGCAGGCACCCCAAACCACTGAGACAGCCAGTACCTGCATCTAGGACTTCCCCACCTTCAAAACTGGGAGGAATAAGTGTCTGTTTGTTCTTGGCCATCCAGTTTATGGTATTTTGCTATAGCAGCCCAAATAGACTAAGATAGACATAGCTGACATGCTGGAGGGTTGTAAAGAATGCCAGTATGGCTTGAACGAAGTGGGGTAGGTGCAGTTAAGAGAAAGGAAAGTGGAGAGATGAGCATAGTGAACTTTTTAGAATTTTTTTTTTTTTAGTTGTTGATAGACCTTGATTTTATTCATTTATTTATATGTGGTGCTGAGAATCGAACCCAGTGCCTCACACATGCTAGGCAAGTGCTCTACCACTGAGCCACAACCCCAGCCCCCTTAGGGAACTTTTTTATTTTTTTGCCTAAATATGATGAGAAATCATTGTGCCTTTTGGAAGGAGAAGTGACAGATCCTGCCTTAAGCTAAGAACAGTAACAGGAGTCAAAGGTCTTTGGAAGTTCAGTATGTAAGTGGGGCCCAATTAGGAGGATACAGTACCCCTTCAATGAGACTGAAATGTGAGCTGCAGAGGTGGTTAGGAGCCGTGAAATTCAGGATCTATTTTGCAGATAACACTGTATTTGCTGATGCTCCAAATGTGATAGATGGTGACAGGTAAAACTGACCCAACTGTGGATCCATGATCTTTGACCCGAACAGCAGAAGAGGAAGCAAGGTCATGGTTCAATCAGCATAATTCCCCTTTTCCTGTTTCCTCTATGCGTCCTTCCTCTCAGGGTATCCACGAAGTCCTTTCTATTCTAAAACAGCTCTCATTAACACTGTGCCGATTATAAAACTGGGCACTTTCCTCTGTCTCGTACTTATGCAAAACTCTTGCTTTCTCCTTTATGTAAACCACTCAGGAGGGTATTCTACTTGTTCCACCTTTCTTTGTCTTTCTTTTTCCATTTTCAAATAAAATTGTGCTTCTCAATCCACTTATGACTTGACACCACCTCTACCAGCTCTGAATTGCCACTGATAAATTGTTGAGAGGAATTCTCAGTAAAAATTTGAAGACTTTTCAGTTCAAGCATTGCCGATATCCACAGTTTAAATACTTTCTATAAAAATGTCTCAAGAGAAAGAAACCATATGCCCAACAATATTGTTGTCACTAAACTTCTGTCTCTAGTTAAAACTTTTTAAAAAAAATATTCATAAGGGTCCTATTTTTTGGATGTCAAATATGGTGCCTTCACCATTTATGTTTAACACTTTGATGTCACTTGAATGTTCAATTGCATGTAATAAAACGCCTAAAGCTCTGGATACAACCTTGACTTTGTTTGCTCCTTTGCTGAGCCATGACTTGTGTGGGAAAGTTTCAGAAAAAGGCCATAGGTCATCCTGTTCCACAGATGCTCTGGAGGAATCTCAGAAACAAGGTCACCAAAGGCATAACTGAGGGTAACTTCTGTTCTTTCTCTATAATTCAGTCGGACCCTGGTTTTCCTTCAAGTAAACTAAAACTGAAGATACAGCTACATAAACTGAGCCTCAGCATCTTTATTGACTAACTTCTGTATTCCTGATTCTACTCAGAGAAACGAACCTCTCACATCCATTACTGTCCAAGCTACATGAGTGTAGCGAATTGGGTTAGGCAACAATTCTATTCAATTTCTAAGACAATTTCCTAGTCAGTTTTTACAAATCAATAAATGTCAAATTAAACTTTAATTCCTTTAGGGCAATTAATAGAACTTTTAACTCAATCATTTTTCTTTCACATTCATACCAGCAGCCTTCCTAATATTTACTAAAATTGATTTTAATTCTTAACATAGTAGAAGCCACTGAAGGAAAAAATGAGAAAATTTTAGATACTGCCTTTGCTTTATGAATATCTCTGAAATCTTCCATTTCCTGACACAGTTTTCTTAAAAAGTTACTTTCAAAGCTTTACTATGTTTTCATTGTTTTCTGGTATCAGTATTCCTTTTTATTTGTATTTTCTCTGCTTATTTAAAACATCAGTTCAAGATGTTGAATTTGTCCAAATCTCCAATTTGAGCCCTTTTATAAATGTTTAATCATGACTAAGCTTTTAGGCCAAGAAGGCAGACAGAGACAAATATATGACGATGAAATGTAACTCATAAAGTAACTTGAAGTACTAATTGTAGAATACCATTAAGAAATTTCTGCATTCACTATTCAGGTTTGAAGTTTCCGTTTTTGATGAGTGTGTATGAGTTTATCAATGAGATATGCAAGTTGTCTCACTTGGAAGATAGGTGAATAGTGACAATTTTATCAAAAGATACGTATTGGACAGTAATTATACTTGAGAATTTGCATGCATATAAAACATGACTCTGGGTTCATGAGAGAATGTTTGTAGAAAAGACTCTCCATCTAAGACCTCATTTAAGTGAACATAAATCAAGAGTTAATTTAATACTTGGTGCTAGTTAATAATACTAATAGTTAATAATACCAATACTAGTTAATATTAACAATAATTTAGTTAATAATAATAGTAATTTAAATAGAAGGTCATGCTTTAAGGTATCTGGATATTTATTTATTTTTTAAAATTTTTTAATTTATTTGTTTTAATTGTACATGACAGTAGAATGCATTTATTCATTTTGAGAGAGCATACAGAGTGTAATCATGTTTCTGATTATACATATTGCAGGATCACATCAGTCATGCAGTCATGTACATGAGGTAATAATGTCTGTTTCTGGATAGTTATTATTCAAAGTTTTCATCATGATAATGCTGGAATGCTGTTGATGATACTGATTCTGTTTATGTTTCCATGTGTATGTTCATTAAGAGGACAAGAAGTTTAGGAGAACAAAAATGTGATAAATTTACTATATTTTTTAAGTGCTCTGTTATAATTCAATAACTGGGAAAGATTACATGTTAATAATTATACTTATCATCCCTTCCTTTCATTCATCTTCACTCAGTGACTTTCCTAGGTCATGGGACAGACTTTTACCCAATAGACTAAGTGACTGACATTTGCTACATCAAAGCAAAAGTTTTAAACAGGGGGATCTCAAGTTCAAGGCCAGCCTATGAAATTTAGGGAGACCCTGTCTCTAAATAAAAAAGTAAAAAGAGCTGGGGATGTACCTCAGTGGTAAAGGACCCTGGGATTCAGTCACCAGTACCATAAAAAAAAAAAAAATGCTGTCACCTTGTCATCTGCCTTAGAGGGAGCTGTTCTGTTTCAGCCCTCAAACATAGGAAAAGCATGTCCCAGACAGTGGCAAGCCCTCCTGCTTAGGTTAGGTTCTGAAATGCTAACTCAAGTGGATTCTAGCCCTCAAAGTTCTTTGGATCCAGGACAAGGGCAGCAGGCCCTATCATGAAGCATGAGCCAAAAATAATCATTTGAGAATCTGAGACTGTCATGTAGCCCAGCCTAACAAATACTTTTAATAGAATCATCATGGGGGTCTCTTCTGGACAGAGCAATAACCTGAACAAATCTGGGGAGTTTAAGGAAGTGAAGATTTGCTTTGGGAAAATGTTAAGTATGAACATTAAAAAGAGTTGGGAGTATTAACAAAAAGGTGGCCAAGAAATTTAGCACTTAGGTATGCCTTGATAGCTCTATTTTTTTTAGCTAAGTTACTTTTTTTTTTTTTTTTTTTTTTTTTTTTTTGGTGATGGCTCAAGTATCACTTAATTTTCTGGATTTCTTCATAACACTTGCATTATGTATTCTCCTGTGGTAGAAAAGACACTGCATTTCCACTTTCAAGAATGAAATTAATTTGTTCTATATTAAATTACCTTCCTTAATTATGTAATGCCATGTCTTTTATCATGAAGAAGCAATGCTTTCAAATTCACGCTACCATGATTTTTTCCTAAACATGACTTTCTTCTGTAGTAATCTTACATATAAGCAGATATAATATTGGACTAGTAAAAAACACATTGAACTCTCTACTTTCCTTTGAACTTTTAAAATTTTACATGTTTTGCTGCTATAAGCTCATTGGAAGAAACTAATTTCTCCAATGGTAAAATACTGTGAATAGCTATTGATTTTTAAGAGATAAAAATTACATATTTTAAAATATTCAAAATACAGAAGTAAAATAGGGTTCAATGTATATAAATTTCTTGTCATTGCCTTTGTTTTAGTCTCTATTGTCTAGAAATCATTATAGTTAATATTTGAAAATGAGATTATCTTCTACGTACTAATTCTACATTTCTAAATTTATGAAGGTATGACTTTTGTTTTCCCTTCAACAATAAATTATGAGCCTTCTATAGTGGTTGTAGATTCCACTATATACAGCATGTGTGACCAGTACCTTCTTTAAATGTTTTTCAAATTTCAACAATTATTACTGGTCCTTACAAAAAAAACAAGTTGCAAATTTATCTTGACATTTTCTTGCAGATTCACAGACATATTAGTAAAAGTACAACTGAATATATATACAATGCTCCTGCATGTATATAAAATGTATAAACAGTGTTCCCAAAATGTTTACATAATGTACAACTCCACATTAGTATATGAGGTTCCCCTATATTTCACATCTTCACATACACAAGTGTTTATACACCGACTGACATGAGGAGAATCTTTTCCTCTCATTCAATTTTGCTTAAATAAAATAATGTATAAATAATGTAATTTTGAGATTAATTGCATGTTTAAATGCCAGATATCTGACATATAATATGTATGTATGTGTATACATATGTATTATATATATATATATATACACATATACATATACACATATCTATATGATTTTCCTAGTAATGTTTGTGTAACATTTAGGTGCCAACTTAAATAGAAAAGGAGACAATGTCATGGGAAGGTTAAGAACAACATCTTGGGAAACAGACAAATCTAGGTTGTATTTCAATTTTGCTATAAATTAACTGTGTGATTTAAGTAAATTAGTTACATTTTAAGCCTCAAATTATTAATTGGAAAAGTGAAAAAATAATATCTCTTAATTTCCATATTTTTGAGAAATTATTTAAATAGGAAATGAGTGAGTTAATTGCTTTTCCCTGTGGGTACAAATATTTGTCTTAGTTATCAACTTAATTTTATTCTACTTTGGGACAATATCTTTATTCATATTTCTGCAAAACCAAGTGACTTAGGGCCGGTGTCCTGGCTCAGTGATAGAGTGCTTGCCTAGCAAGTATGAGGCACTGAGTTTGATCCTCAGCACCACGTAAAAATAAAGAAAGAATGGGAATATCAACTATACAAAAAAAAAAAGTCACTTTAGATCAAGTCTTTTGTTAGAGATTGCTTTAGAATCTTGTTATAGGGAGATGGAATATAAATTCTAGAAAAATACCTACAGTGGAAAATTCTTTATGCATAAGTATCATACTTGCACTTAAATTTCCAAACTATTATGTCAAAAATTCAGCATAGTTACCCCAAGATATTTTAAGATTTATTATCCAATGTGAATGCAAGCATAGCTTAAATCTAATCTGCAAGATTTGTAGTTTGTGAGGATACAGTGTTGAGAAGGATTCTGAGGACACATTTTCGCTCAATAGAAGTAGTGCAAGAGGAGTCATTTGACAGTTCTACTGCTGTGAATTTGCTTCCCCCAAACATGAACAGCTGAGAAGTTTTAAATCCTATGCCACCATTTTAATTGTATTTTCCCCATACAAAATTGTAAGCCTTTTTTAATTGCTTCAAGATTAGAAGTGGCTGCCAGTAATGAACTGTCAGCTCTTCCCACTTGCTGATACATACATTTTATTTTTATTAATACAAGGTTCCCCTCCTCTTCACATTCAATTTCAAAAGTCTAAGCCCCAGCTTAGTTTCATCCTGGTACTGAAACACAGGTATGAACAGGGAGTACACCTGATGGTAAGTAAGAGGAAACTTGTCAAATCTACCTCTGTCACCCTGCCTCTCTCCACATAGGAAAGTTGCATGTGTAAAATGTAATTAAAATTGGAGTTGAATAAATCAACCCTAAGAAAATAAACAAAAACAATAAACCCCAGTTTAAATAATACATTGCCAACATTTCTGAAAAGACAGGCAACAAAAACTTGTATTCCTATTGTTCTATTGCATAATGCTGAATTACTTAATTTCTTTTCTAAGCCTATATTGATCACAAAATGAGATATCCATGGTGTTTCAGAGGATGCACAATAAATATCTGGGTGATGGAACATAGAGGGAGCTGTTGGCAAAGGTATAGTAATCCAAGCATAGAATTTACAGTGAAATTTTCCACTAAAATATATAATTTAATATTTTTACATATTTTTAAAATCTTACTTCTTAGGCATGAGTTGATAGCTAAAATGTAAAATAAATTGGGACTGAAGTTGATATTTTTGGAAGAAAATTATAATAGAAATTATCTTTTGTTTATTTTAATAAAGGTTTTCATAAAAATAAAAAAGAAAGAAAAAGCCCTTTACTTTCTAAAATAAAACCCTTTGGAGGATGGAGGGAATTGTAACATAATTTCTTGCTTTCACTTTTTATTGTGCCCACTAACATGACTCTGGGATTTATTTAAGAGAGTATAACTCTACTCAGTTCCTCAACCTTGAGTTATATATTCACATAGAAAAATATAAATTGTTTTTCAAGGCATTTACTTTTATAATCATTTGATTATAGCCAAAAGTTACAAGTTAATGGTTAAGTGATATAATGCAGGGAGAACAAGTTTGAGAAGGTCAATATCATGGTGATTTATGGAAGCATAATTGCGACAAAAATTCATCACCTATATAAGACAAAGAAACATTTGGCTGATGACAGGCACTGAAGACAAACAACATACTAAAGTAATTGAACATATAATCTGAATTTGCACCACCTGGTTAGTTGTGAATTAACCAACATGAATAGTAATATTTCCAATGAATATACAACATCATTTAGTACTTGAATGTGGAATGTAAGATGGAATAACACAGTAAACAGAAAAATGAATGGAATACATTTTAAAATAGCTGTTGAACCAGTGTTCTCATAGAAGACCTATCCAGTGCACTCTGATATATATTTATTCAGTGTTTTTCTGTGACCACTGCAGCAAGCTCATATTGTCATGAGTATTGGTTTAATCATGGCAGGTTGTCAACAGCTAGGATATCATTATTAATGATCTTGTCTTTTCTGTTATAATTCAATGGAACATCTAAGATGTGTAGATGAAACTGCTCAAGGAGATGCATGTCAAAAATGTGTTTAGCCCTAGTTTCTAAAACATTCAGGAAGTTTGAAAGCATCATTTTTTAATAGGCCTTTGGTTTACTTTGGCAGTCAGAGTTGTAGCAGGCACTCTC
This sequence comes from Sciurus carolinensis, assembly GCF_902686445.1. NCBI lineage: Eukaryota > Metazoa > Chordata > Mammalia > Rodentia > Sciuridae > Sciurus > Sciurus carolinensis. The sequence continues at coordinate 16,165,066 of NC_062224.1, forward strand.
TCAGCTTCCGGATGCACCAGTTCCCTGAAGTATGCCTCACCTCTTCACACTTTATCACTCTGCATAATGCCAATGTATTTCTTAAGCAAGAGCATTTTGTCACTTGTCTCTTCATTCATGTCTGTTAAAAGCTGCAAGAAGTCTTTGAGTCTATATATATATATATATATATATATATATATATATATATAACTCCTTTTTAGGTTTATCTACAAATTCTGATTCTAAAAATAGCTTATGTTTAGCACTATCTTCTTATATGTATGGTCAAAGGTACAGTGATTTACACATTATGATACCAAGATTTGTATTGAATTACTATGTGGTGAGGAAAAATTCTCACTGGCAGTACAGGGAAATGGGGGGTGGGTATAAAAAATGGTGGAATGAGACAGACATCCTTACCCCTATGTACATGTATGATTTCACGAATGGTGTGAATCTACATTGTGCACAACCATAGAAACAAAAAGATGTACCTCATTTGTGTACAATGAATCAAAATGCAGTCTGTAAAAATAAAAAAGAAAAATATTGCCAGATAAATGAAGGACTGTTCTCAAATGTGTTTCCAAGTTCTTTTACTCTAATTTAGGTCTTATAGGAAAAAAAAAATTACTAAAAAATGACATATAAAATTTTCTTTTTATATTGTTGGGAAGGAGTAAGGATATTTAAAGACATATTTAAAGACAGTCACCTTTTATATTGCTATTTAATTCAAGATCCTCTATTCACTATCACATGAAATAGTTAAAAGAATCACTGAGACCTCATAAAACAATTGATGTTCATGATTTCCCACCATGAATGCAAATAATTTTTAGAGGATGTCTTAAGAAGTGGAAGGAGTATCTGTGAAGTGATTAAAAGGAAATATTATTGCAATAATTACAAAATGGAAGAAATTTAAATCAAATAAAAACTAACTTTAAAGACAAAATTATAAAATTGAAAATGAAATGTGTTAACAAAGGATCACTCTCAATTTTTTTTCCATGCTAAGGATCTAACCCAGGGCCTCATGCAGACTAGGCAAGTGCCCTAACACTGGGCTACATCCCTGGCCCACATATGCTTTGATAAAATACAAAATATTATAAAATTAAGGAGGGAATTTGGCAATATTTGAGAAACAACATACCTGTTCACCCTTTGTGTTAGCAATACAATTTCTAGTCATAAGCTTTGAAGATAAATATTCACTAATACAAAATGATAAATATATAAGGCTGTTTATTGTTGCAATATATGTCATAGCAATGTATGGAAAATAACCTCAGTGAAGCACTATGTGAGATGGCTAGAATAAAATATGAATGCACAAATAGATTAATAAACAGTTTCAAAATCAAGGGATTTCTTTATGAATTGAAATGTTAATAATATGTATTAAGAAAACAGAGCAAGATGCAAAGAGGTTATGTCCAATAAAGAGATGACATAAGTCTCTATTTAGGAACTTGACTATTTCTTTTCTCAAAATTAAACTCAGTAAATAAACCAAGAATGAGAAGACATAGTTACCTGAAGGACAGGGAGCTGGCAAAGGTGGAGAGGGAGGCATGAGAGCCAGACTCCTCTGAACAAACCATTTTATCTGCCTACATTGCATAATATTGTCTTGTGAACTGGGTAATAGCTTATACATAAAAATAAAAGAATAAAAATGAAAACCCTAAATATGAATATGAGTAAAAATGAAGGAATAGATTATTACATTAATTTAATAATACAATCTCAAGAAGAAATGCATAACTTTTTAAGACAGTGCTCTAACTGTATAAATGTAGTAGGATACATTCAAAGTAAAGAAAGGACTGAACTGAAAATGAAAATTTGAAGTTCTCTGAAAAGGTTTATTGCTAATCATTGCAGTAATTCTGTACTCTTGTATAAATTTTAGTATTGAGCAAATGAGGAAATATATTGGCCATTTGGAGCCAGAAATTCCTTCATGAATAATGATAGGAATGTGGAAGAAATTGGGGAAGATAAGATAGGTCTTTAGTATTGTTTGAATTGGAAGTATCAGTATAATCTTATGATTTTACATATTTGCTAGATTTATTCAGTGAAATTTCCTAGAAGTATAAGATTGAAGTAAGAATAGACAAAATAAGTTCTCAGGTTTTGCCTTCTAAATACCACTCCCCACTAAAAGAAATACAGAGTTCTGTGGAAAAATGGCTATACCAGGGCTATACAAGAAAATGTGAACTGAGCCTGCAACACCCGGCTGAGCTAAAATGGAAGAGTAAACAAAACCAAAACACACAAATAAATAAATCAAAGGAAAAAAAGAAAGAATAAGTTCATTTGGCATGTCAAAGGAGAAACACAGGCCATATGTAGATAATAAAAACATTGAAAAATATCGCAGTAGATTACACAAAATATAAAAGAATCCTTGCGTCTACAGAAACACTCAAAACCATAAAAGAAAAGGAAAAGTAGAGGCAAAAAGAGTAAAGAGTAAGACTTTTATATACAGGATAAGTTTAGTTAAAACATGTGGAATTAATTAAACAATATGGTAATTGTTATATTGTAATTGTTTAAAGCGAGAGACAGCAAAGGATAATGAGCTTTTTGGACGAAGATTGTTGAGGAATAGAATATGCTCACTATTTCAAAGCATCGCCCCACTCATTTGTCACTAATAATGAAGGTACACGTGAACTCTTCCCCTTAGAGTTCTGGTGTCATCACATTAGTGATTACTGGGACACACTGATGTGGCACATCTTCCAACATGGAGAAGTGGAACAAACACACAGTGTCAAGGATGTAGTAGTTCCCCCTAAAACACTTCATCTAAAATCCGGTCATAAGAAGACAATCAGCAAATCCAAACTGTGAATCAATTCATCCACCCTACCATTATTAATTAAGCACCTCCCATGTGCCACACACTGATCTACAGGGGAGATCTCACAGATCCAGCATGTGCATACTTACCTCTTAGCATTTACACTTCAAAATGTGTTTTGGTTGAAGTGTTGGTGGGAATACATTATTTCAGATTGTGTAGCGCTCTAGTGGAATGCCATTTGAGTAGGATCCAAAACAGAGTATGCAGTCCTAAGACCCAAGTCAGGAACTTGCATGGCAGATTGAAGTAACAGGAAGTCAGCAGGCTTAGTAGTAGCAGGCTGAGGAAGGAGGAAAGTGATAGAGAGTGAGGTAGTCGGGAGCCCTTTCCTTTGAGATCATCCACATAAGGTGAGTACCCCTGAGTTCAATCCCCAACACCAAAAAATAAAGACATGTATTAGTCAGATTTCTGTTACAATAACAAAATACCTGAGACAATTAACTTACAAAAAATACAGGTTTATTTTGTCTCACAGTTTTGGAGTTTCCTGTCTATAATCAGTTGGTTCCATTGCTTTGGACTTGTAGAGAGGCAGCATATCATGCAAGAAATGTGTGGTAGAGCAAAACTGCTCACCTCATGACCAGGAAGCAGAAGAGAGGCAGAGGAAGAGAGTAGGGTCCCACAATCTCCTTCAGGGACATATGCACAGTGATCTCTAATAAGGCTTCGCTTTCTAAAAAGTTCCACCACCTCCCAACAACACCCTGGAACGAAGGCTTTACCATGTGGGCCTTGGTGTGGGGAACTTTCAAGATCCAAACTATAGCAATGTCCTGAGGAATTTGGATGTTTTTCTACATATAAAGGAAAACCTTGGAAAGAAATGTGCCTGCCCACAAGAAATTCACATCCCATAGATAAAAATGATTTGCTTGTGTTTTTTGAGAAAATAAGATACAGTTTGCACATCTTAAAACATGTATTTTATGTAGATTTGTGCAAAATACCTCAAGAGTCAACTATTCAGCTCATGCAACTGGAAATTATAAGAGAACTATGAAAGAGTCTGGAAGAATTCTTAAATAGGATTGTTTTAGTCATATTTTTGTTGCTGTTGTTGTAGTTGTTTTGGTCACTCTGACCAAAAGACCTGACAAGGACAATTAGAGGAGGAGAAATTTTGACTCAAAATTCAGACATTTCATCCATGGTCTACCTAGACTCCATAGCTCTGGACCCAGGGGCAGGTAGAACAACAGCATGGCAGAAGAGCATTGTGAAGAAAAGCAACTCAGGACATGGCAAACAGGAAGAAGAGATAGAATTCTGCTTACTGAGGAAAAAATATATATCTTAAAGGCACACCCCCAGTAACTTACCTCCTCCAACCATACCCTACCTGCCCACAGTTACTATTCAGTTAATCCACATTAGTGGATTAATCCACATTAGTGGATTAAACCACTGATTAGGTTATAGCACTCAAAATCTAATCATTTCACCTCTGAACATTCTTGCTTCATCTCACATCTAAACGTTTGGGGAACAACACAACTCCAAACCATAACAGAGACCATTGCCTCAGAACACAATTAGATGGACTCTGAGGCACATCAGTATGTAAATTCTTAAAATCATATGTTGTTTTTAACTGATCCAAAAACTCTCAGAAAGTCCCTTGTTGACGAGGTCTTATCAGTTAGGCCTGTTCTATCTGAAGTTGTTACAAATTTCAGCCAAGTCATTGTTTTCGCTATCAGTCTAGTTTTAAGTTTTTTTTTTTTTTTTTTTTTTCTTTTTAAACTCCAAATTGTATCACAGTAGAGAAAGTACATATGACAGCCTTGAGTGAAATTTAATAAATAGCCACCATTGCTTGAGGGGAACAGGGGTAGCAGGTCTTTCAAGGCTGTATTTTATCAAGCACCTCATTTGCTAGTGCAAGCGACTTGGGAGATGCTGGCAGGGGAGGAATTGAAAAATCTCTGAAAATGCTTAATTTCATTTTCAATTTAAGTAGCCAGAGCCTACTCAAAGAAATTGTCCCTGGAGTGAAATTTTGCAGCTGAGAAATTCTTTCAAATCTTTCTCATTCTGCTGCTAACGTTCCTTAAAGCAAAAAAGAGGCAGTTTGGTTCAGTTCTTGTCTTAGTCACATCTGAGGAAAGGAAATCCCTTGGATGCTGCCTCCTGTCTGTCTTTACTAATGTCTTTATCTGTTTCCAGTGGTGCTCTCTAAACCAGATGGACATGCAAGTACATGTATGAGCTTTCCTTAGGCTGACATTGCATTTGATCCACCTGTGGAGATTTCACTTGAGGTCAATGGGAATTACATGATCGGATAAAGGTGGGATATATGGCCTCATGAGTTGACTACAAATTTAAAGTCTTTTGAAAGAAAATAAGAAACCAGAGGAGTAAAGAAAAAATGTGATGAAATGGTCTCATCTGAAAGCTGGCAGTCAACTGAGGGTACCACACTTCTTGGGGTATCATTCTATTTTTGAAGATACAGCTAAAGTAATAAATGTAATCACATATGAAAATAAGAGTGGTTTATAATCACAAGCACCATTATGGACTAAATAAAAGAAGATTTTTCAGGATGTAAAATTTGAATAGATTTAACATCTAGATAGATGCTGTAAATTGAAGGAGTCAGTGTCAGATTAGTGTATAGCAGGTATCATCTTGAAAGGTCTCATCATTGCCTTATCATAGATATGGAGAACAATAGGTTGCATCTGGATTCTTTTCTGATCTGTTTCATGAATCAAATTTTCGATTGAATTCAGAGAGAGTTCTGAGTTTTATTTGTATCATTCATTCATTACTCTCTGGAAATTAGTGAATCTTTTTTGGGCAACTGATTTGTCATCCTGAAAAAGGGAATAATAATTTTTATATTGGAGAAATAGAAAAGGCCAGACAGTACAGAGTAGGAAAGGGATGGTAAAGGCCAACAGGAGGTCAAGCAGGAGAACAGTCATTTTAACAGGCCCTGACATGTTGCAAAACAGTTCCTGATTCTCAGAAAGGGAGTACATTTCCATCTCCCAGAGAGAGCATGCATAATCCATAATAATCCAGCCTGTGCCCACAGAGGGACAATGGAAATATGAAACACCAATCAAGAGGAGCTTATCAACTTCTGTTGAGGTGACTTTTGGAGAAGGAACATTGTAAGACGCAAACAGCACTCTAAGTCCCCCTCCCCAAGCACACTGCACTGGGAGTGCTGAGTTTTTCTCTCACTTTCCTTTTTAAATAAAATTCTGGCTCTCTTGCTTACCTCCCCATCTGCAGTGTTCATTCTTCGAGTTCATGGAACACGAACCCAGTCCCGACTCCTGCCACTAACATTGGCAGGTATGAGTAAGGTTGTTTTCCTGGTTATTTTGCTTTGGTACTTTTCTTGGAACTCTTTGGTAAAAGGTGTAATGTACTTTTAATTCTCTGGCTGGTAACTTTTCTAAGTGAAGTCTGCTTCCTTGTTGTAGGGTGAGTTCTCGCCATGTCTTGGTTAGGCTAGAGGAAGAAAAGGTAGTCAATGTAGGTAAGGAATGATCGGGTCAGAAAGATGGGGGTGGATTCAGGAGGAAATAAAATGTTAATACCTTCAGGACACTTCCCTCTTCTCCACCTGTTGCCAAGGTAACCTCACCAGGGAATTGTTCCTCCCTACAGGAAGTTGTAGATGTTGTTAGTTAATGCCTCCAGGGCTGCTCCCTTCCTCCCTGGGATCACTCCACTGTTGGCCTACCTTCTGCTCACTGTTCACATACTCAGCATGTAGGGAGGAGAGGCCATATGAACAAAGGAATTCTAAAAGGGATAAAAGGGGCAGGACATCCCCACTTCCACTGACACCCAGTTCTGGGGCTCCTTCTCTATAAAGAAGTCTATCTCTGTTCTAAACTTCAAATAAAACTTGCATTGTACACTTGCCTTGGCATTTCTCAGCTGTTCGATCTTCAACATCTGGGGAATGGAATTCAACCTTGAGTCCCATCACTTGCAGTTTCATTGGCTCAATAAAATTGCAATCATTTAGACAGAACAAAATCTGTAGGAAGAAAATAAAATAAGAAAAATTACAAGGATCATTATATTTAGATTGCATGTGAAGACTACTCCTAATTTTACTCTTCAGGACAGAGACTTGATGTCCAACAGGCAAATAGACAAACATATCAAGAACTAAATCTTGTGCATTCATCCCATATTCTCATACATTTGAAGGATAGCAGAGATGATTTTCATATAGAATTAGACACTGTGGTATTTTTTCCATCACAGCCCCATTCATTATAGAATAGTATAGTTCATAGTCTTTGAGATTTTTTTTCCCTAACTCATTACTATTTTATTGTATTTTCCGACTGAGGGGACTACAGGGTCTCCAGCATCCCTGAGCTCTGGTGGGCATCAGACTGAATCAGAGGTTTAACCTCATCACCAGTACTGGCCTGGACATTGCCCAAAGTAACTCCACTCTTCAGGCATAAACAAGGTTGTTGATGCAAAAGCAATTTCCACACCCTTTGGTATTGTGCCTGAAATGGCACATTAGAATTCATCCCTTGTAGGCTGAATTATTTTCACTCTCTAAAGAATTCTCTATTAAAATGCAGATATGGTTGGGAGATTTAACACCTAAGGTTAATTTCTGAAAGTCAACAAATATTTTGGGAGGTTGAGAGCAAGATCTGATAAGGACAGAACAAAGACTAGGGTTTGAACTAATAAGTGGACTAATAAGACATGGGAGAAAGGAGAGGGAGATTGGAGGGGAATGGGAGGTCACCAAAGACCTACTTACCCTACCTCATAAGACAAGCCATGGTAGTGGAAAGAGGTACATAAGTAAAGGAGGAAGTCCATTCACAGTTCTACAGAATTATCTCAGGGTGGTGTTTGTGAAAAGACCTTTCTAGGATGCCTTGTTCATGAGAACCCTGAGGTAAAGACTAAGTTTGAGGCCCCACATGTATTTTCTTCCTCTGGCTTCATCATGGATATTACCATATTAAGGGCTCTGATGATTTCATTTGCATTGAGCTAAACTTTCTTAAATTTTTGGGCCACAAACTCTTCTTTTAGTAAATACATATTAGAAAGTTAACATCATGCCTTATGAGGATCATCATGAAAAGTGCTCATAGTATACTGCAAAGAATCTTGCTTTGGAACCAAAAGCATTAGATTTAAGTTCTGGTTTTATCATTACATGTCATAGTGGCTTCTCCAACCTTTAGTTTCTTCATCAATTAAAAAAAAATGGATTTTTCCTTGGAATTCCCTCACATGATCGCTGTGAGTGTTCAGGAAAAGCACTTAACTGGAAAATATATGGGTGCAAACAGTTTGCTACCTAACTTTGACTTGATCTCTTACTTTAGGTACCACCAATTCTCTGAATAATCAGAGCACTGTAAAGTCCAGTCAAAAGACCCAAGTACAGTTGAGCCTCCAAATGAAATACTTTCTATTAGAATAAATTCCTGAATCAAAATAAATTAATTGAAGAGCGCACAATCCCTGATGTTATGAACTGACTGGGTCCCTCCCCAACCCATCCCATGCCCAAATTTGTATGTTAAAATCCTAACTCCAATCTAATAGTATTGGGAGTTGGGGTCTTTGATAATTAATTAAATTTACAGGAGGTTCTTAAAGGTGAGATCCCCAGGATGAGATCAGTATCCTAAAAGAAGAGGAAAACAGATGAGAGCTTACTCCCTCTCTGCCATGTTAGGTTTAGCAAGAAAGCTGTCACCTATAAGTCAGAATAAGAGCCCTCAGCAGGAACTGTATTGATGGGCACCTCAGTCTTCTTTGACCCTCTAAAACTGTGAGAAATAAATTTTTGTTGTTTCAACAACCCAATTTTTGGTACTTTTGCTACAGTAGCCCAACCCAAGCATTGAACAACATGCTTGAGTTAAAAAAAGCTCTTTAGTGGCCATCTAAGGCAATCTTCCTTCTCAGAACAAGGTCGTATCATTATTCCTAAGAGATAGACCTACTAAATATTTATTTAAGATACACCAGTAAACTGGGCATGGTGATACATTCCTGTAATCCCAGTGATACAGAACGCTGAGGCAGGATTATCACAAATTCAAAGCTAGCATGGGCAACTTAGCGAGATCCTGTATCAAACATAAAATTTTTAAAAAGGGCTGGGATGCAGCTCAGTGGTAGATTGCCCCTGGATTCAATCCCCAGTACTACAAAAAACAAAACAAAAACAAAAAGAGATATTAGTAGCATGTTGTCCCATAGTGGAAGAAAAAAATTTTATTTTCTCTAAAACATTGTACTTCTTTAAGTCACCTAATTAAGACAGCCAAAAATGTATAACTCTTTAATTAAAATTGGATAGACTGGACCCCACTCTCCATTGATCATCTAAGAGAATACAAACATTAATTCCTGTTTGTCCCAATCAAGGGTATTGTTTGAGACTGGGAAATTAGGAAAAAATAAAGGAGTGAACTAATTGTATTTTTTTGTTATGGAAAGTTGATGATTTCCTGAAGGCAGGGTAACAAGATAACAGAGTGACAGTTTCTCAAAATGGTAAGCATAGAATAACACTATGAACAAGGAATGCTGCTCCTAAGGATAGGCCCAAAAGTAAGAAATGAGAGCATAGGTCCATAAAACAATTTGTATGTGAATGTTTATAGTAGTCCAAAAGTGGAAATAATCCAAATGTTCATCAATTGATGAATGACAAACAATATGTGGTTATATTATATGTGGTATAGTCATAAAGTGGCACATGAGTTTTGCAATCAAAATCAATGAAGGGAATACCAATATATACATTAATATAGATTGACCTTGAAAATGAATGCTAAGTGAAAGAAGCCAGTCACAAGAGACCACATATTATAGGATTCCATTTAAAAGAAATGTGAAGAATTGGCAAATTTGTGGAGATATGAAATAGGTCAATATTTGCTAGAGTCTAAGGGGAGAGGAAATGAATGATTATGAATGCATATGAAGTTTCTCTGGGGAAAAGATGAAAACATTAAAATTAAATAGTGGAGTTAATTCAACAATTCTGAGTATACTAAAAACAAAACACCTAATTTTATACTTTTAAGGGGCAAATCTTATGGTACGTAAGTTATTCTTCAACACAGCTACAATAAAAATTATGAAGAGGATTACTTCTGAAAGGGGAATGTCAATGTACCAACAATTTTTTCATATTTTGGGTACCTGGTGGGTGATTTCTTTCCTAAATGCTTAATTTAATAACTGCAGCATCTTCTAGGCACATAATAAGACTTATAACGTGTAACCCTCTAAATTCATAAGTTGATCTTCTAATACCTAGTGTTGAAGAATGTGACTATATTTGGATAAAAGGTCTTTTTAGAAGTAATTAAGTTATAATAAAGCCATTAAAGTGTGCCTGATCCACCTTGACTAATGTCCTTATGAGAAGGTGAAATTTGGACACAGACATGTACAAAGAGAAGGCTATGTGCAGACACTAGGAGAAGATGACCACCTATAAGCTAAGTAGAGAGGCCAGACCTGGAACTGATTCTTCCTCACAGCATGAAGGAATCAACCCTGATGACACTTTGATCTTGGATTGTCAGCCTCCAAAACTCTGAGGCAATACCTTTTTATTATTTAAGCTACCTAGTCTGTGGTACTTTATTATGGCAGTCTTAGCAAACCAATATACCCATTTTAAAAAAAGTAAACTTAACTAAGAAGTGACTTATGAAAGGTCATCAATATTACACTCAGGCCTTTGAAAATGACACAGATTAGAGCATTATATAATTTTTAATTTGAGAAATTACATAAAGCTTCCATAGAAAATTAGTAATGACAACAAATACTGATTGATTTATTATCTAAAAATATGGACAGCATCAGTTAAGAACTTCTTTCCCCCGAATCTGTCTTCCTAAAAGGCATAATTCTAAAATGAGGTCACAATAGCCCTAGAAGTTTGAAGATAGCATTATGATTCACAGAAATATAAAACTAGCAGCAAATATGAGTTTGAGTAAATAAGCTCAGATTTAAAGACTGGCAATGACAATAAACAACTTTCATGGCTATAAATGATCAAGGAAGATAACTATTTTACATGTAATTTTTTATCCTCCCACATAAAATATTTTACAATGGAATTTATGTCAAGAGGGAGAGAAACTAAGAGTCAGTTAGAAGGCACTGAGCTTCTTCTGACTGAAAGACCAAATATCTTATTTGCCTGAGAAGTCACTGAATGGAAGATATTCAAGCAAATGCTGAATTTAGTTAGAGTTTGGAAAGGATTTTTTTTTTTTTTTTAATGAGTATGGGTGATTCTTGAGACCTGTGTGTACAGAAATTCTGTACTAGGTAATTCTCAAGAGTTATCACATAATTTCTAAACTTATAAATTGCTTGAAATATTTTCTCTGATTCTGCACAAGGAAAAACAACTTTTTCTTTTATAGCCTCAAAGTGAATGATTTTGAAATTAAGGATATTTATAAGGAAAATATATGTATTAGAAATATGCAGAAGATGTATATTTAAAAACATATGCATATATATAATTTGTTGATTGGAAACCTCTGCTCTGGAGGAAATTAGTTGCCCCATTCCTACCACTAATATATTTGCATTTCAATTAAAGAGATAAAAAAACTAGCATGTATTCATCGTATTGCTAATTATTCTAATGCCCAATATAATATCTTATTTAGTTTTCATATTAATTCTCTGAAACATACAGTATCATTAATGACTTTTATAAATGAGATAATTGGCACATAAATTAAATGAATTGTCAAAGAGCGTAGGCATATAAGACAAGATATAGTCCGAATTCAAACTCGGTTTTCTGACTCCAGAAAAACTCACTATATCACTGTCCAATTAAATTCCATAGTCTAATAAGATTCTAATAATATTAGATCTATTTACAGTGGTTGTCCCAGTGACACATCTCTGTGTCACTGGCTGGAGTCCTCCCACCCTATGGCTTAGATCACTTATTCTCCTCTGCATGTCAGATTCTTTTCTGTTCCACATGGATGTTAACACCGAGCTCGTATTGTGTGGTTCTTTAAAGAGCATTGCAATTATACATGATATTTGGGCTTATTTTGACAGTAGACACAAGAAATTTGATTTCATTCTCCTTCCCCTCTCTTTCCCTTCCCTCCTTCTTTCACTCCCTGTTCCCTCTTCTCTCTTCTATTGCTCTTCCTTTCACTCCTTTATTTATGTTTGATTGGTATTTTATATATATATATGGGTAAAATTCATTCTGGTACATTCATATATGTATGTAACAAGCTATTGTTTATGTCATTCTGTATTTCTACCCTGACCCTTCCTTCCTCCCTCCTTCTTGCTTTTCTTCCTTTATTCTACTGACATATTTTATATCTTTATGATATCCGGTGTCTTTCCTGCCACTTGTCTTTCCCTTATTTTACTTTAGCTTCCTCCTATGACAGAAAAAATTCAGCTTTTCACTTTTTGAGTCTGGCTTATTTCACTTAGCATGATTTTCTCCATTTCCATCCATTTCAGCAAATGCCATGATCTCATTCTTCCTTAAGACTGAGGGAAAGTCCATTGTGTATACATACCACCGTTTCTTGATTCATTCATCTGTTCATGGACATCTGGTTTGAGTCCATATTTTGGCCATTGTGAGTTGTGTTTCTATAAACTTTGAAGGGGCTGTGTCACTGTAGTATGCTGATTTTAGTTCCTTTGTTCAAATACCAAGGAGTAGGACAGCTGGGCCTTATTGCTGTTCCATTTTTAGTTTTTTGAGAAATCTCCCCAGTGCTTTTCATAATGGTTGTACTAATTTTGAGTCCCATCAACAATTTATGAGTCTACCTTTTTCCCCACATCCTGTCCAATATTTATTATCAATGTGTTCTTGACAATTGCCATTCAGATTGGGCTGAGATGAAATCTTAGTGTACTGTTCATTTATGTTTCCCTGATTGTTACAGATGTTGAACATTTCTTCATATATTTGTTGGCCCTTTGTATTTCCTCTTTGAATAGTTTGTATTTCATTCTTTGACCCATTTATTAATTGAACTATTAGTGTTTTGGCATCAAGGTTTTTGAGTTCTTTATATATTCTGGATATTAATACCTTATTAGAAGAGTAGCTAGCAAAGATTTTTTTCCCATTCTGTAGGCTCTTTCTTTAGTCTCTTAATCATTTCCTTTGATGTGCAGAAGCTCTTTAGTTTGATGGCATCCCAAACTTATTGGTTCTTGTTTTAATTTTTTGAGTTTTGGAGGTTTTGCTGAGGAACTGATTGGCTGTACCTACAAGATCAAGTTTTGATCCTGTTTTCTTCTAACAGTTGTATGGTTTCTGGTCTAACTCCCAAGTCTTTGATTTGACTTTTGTGCAAAGTAATAGATAAAGATCTCATTTCACTCTTCTACATCTAGGTATCCAATTTTTCCAGCATCATTTGTTAAAAGGTTGTCTTTTCTCCAACATACATTTTTGGCACCTTTATCAAGAATCAGATGACTGTTAAGTATTTTGGTTTGTCTTGGTGTCTTCCATTGGTCTTCATGTCTACTTTGATGTAAGTAGCATGCTCTTTTTTGTTACTATAGCTCTGTAGTATAATTTGAGATTGGGTATTGTGATACCTCCTGCATCGCTTTTCTTGTTCAGAACTGCTTTGGTTTTACTAGGTCTTTTATCCTTACAAATGAATTTAAGGACTGATGTTTTAGTTTTCTGAAGAATGCCATTGGTATTTTGATGGGAATTACATTGAATGTGTATATTACTTTTAGTGGTGAGGCCATTTTGGTATTAATTCTGCCTATCTAAGAGCATGAGAAGTCTTTTCATCTTGTGAGGTCTTTTTGAATTTCTAGAGCGTGCTATAGTTTTCATTGTAGAATTATTTCACTTCATTGGTTAGATTATTTCCCAGATTTTTTTGTTTGTTTGTTTTTAGGTTATTGTGAAGGGGGTGATTCACATTGGTTTTTGAAGGGAAGTAGATGGGTGTTTGATGTGGGTCATGAACTAATTACAGTCAAGTTTCCATCTCTCTGTCACTATAATTTTTATATTCATCAAAGGAAATAGGAGTACTTTGGAAATAGGAGGACTTTCTTTAGAATGATTATAGGGAAACCTCATGGAATAAAATATTTTCATTGTTTTTAAAGAACAGTATCTGATTAGGAATGGTTAAGATCCTTTGTAGTTTAAATAACTATGCTGAACACATAGTAGACATTCATTAAATGTGAATTATTTTTAAATGCAAAAATTGCAACTGTTAGTATACTATTGAGCCTAATAATTGAATATTATAGGTTGAGATCAGTTAATCAGCTTGTTATTGCTTTAATGTCCTTATAAATTTAAGAAGATATTTAGAAATGCAAAATATTAATCTGAAAATCTGGACAAATCATACAATTCAAACATTTTGTTTTCTATGGAACTTGTCAATATCAAGATGACCACTTATGTCAAACCCGAAGAAAAAAGAATCAGGAGGTTAAAAAAAGAGGTCCTCATGCACACATACCTACAATGAGAACTATTATAAAGACTCTTCAAAAGAGTTGTATATGTGCCTGTAACAAGAACTTTTGTCAAGTATTTTGCAAACTGTAGCTTGCTACAAGGACAGCTAGCACAAGAGCCCTTGCCCGGACTACTATCTCACTTATGAAAGGATGTCAACTGTGATGAGCCCTATAATGAATGTTCTCTTTGTTCAAAACAAATTATCAGCTTTTCTCTTTTTCACTCTTAAAAGCTTCCTTTTACCTTCACCTCCTTGAGTATGTCTATCATCCATAACATGGATATCCTAGATTATAACCCTCCACAACTCCCGATTAAACTCAGTATTCCTTAGAGTCTCTCTCTGTTATTTAGGTTGACATTTGATAGAAAAAAGTAAAAAAATAAATTAAAAGACATTCCATTCTACCATAGATAAAGAAAGCCTTCAGCTACAGTAAGAAACTCTTCAAGCAACCTATACTTTCCTTCATACTTCTGCTGTTGAAAACCAACCTCTTTGTAAGCAAATACATTTCTTAGTGTCAACTATAGTTATTGTCATTGGATCGGTCCCCATGAAAATGTACTGGTATCTTGTTCTCCTTAGAAAGAGGAGAAAATGATAAAGTACGTGAACCTCCTTTTTATGCTGTATTCCCTAGAGAACAGAGATCATCTCTGCACAATCGTACTCTTGTGGTTTGCTTATAAAAGCATTCCCAGGCATGGAACCCATAGGTTATCCCAATACTCAAGTCAGCTTTTATGTTTGTAAGAACACAGTATCAGGTTTTCATGTTTATTCTGAACTTCTTCTACTCTCCCGCCCCATCCACTATTTCTGTGTGCCACTTTATCTAAAACCTCACGTAAGTATTGTATCTATCATAAATAAGAAGCTGCATCAGCCAGCTTTTGTTCAAATGAAGAAATAAGAATGAGTATACAGGTTTTTTTTTTTTTTTTTTTTTTTTTTTACGGTCACTAAAATAAATCCCTTTGGTAGTTTTAAAAAATATATATTATTATTATTTTTGTTTGGCACTGGATGAGTCATTTCATATAATCCAGTTTCATTTTTAAAATAACCTCCAGAAAAAAATGTAAAAGGTACCTAATGGTTTTATTTTCTGTGAACTATGCCATAGTGGGGTTAATAAAGTCATATTTGATGGAACAGAGAGAAATAAGCTCTGATGAAAAATACTATAACAACCACCTGGTCTCCCATAATACTAATGGCATCTGTAATAAGCACAAGGTGGTTGCTTTCTTTGCTTTTAGTTTTAAGGATAATGGGACTTTTGCTGTGAAAGGCAAGACAGCTCCATCACATCTCTCAAGATGACGTTAATAAGTGAGTGGGAGATTTAGAGGAACCAGTGATTCACTGGAGCCTAATTTGGAGAGAAACTTAGTTGATCAGATCTTTGAATTCACTGCAGTTTTTTTGTTTGTTTGTTTGTTTGTTTGTTTTGTTTTTTTCCTGGTGCCTAGGGAAAAAAATTTCAATTCTCCACATTTTTTTAATCAGTTAAATTAGTTAATAATTGCCAGCATATGCAGTCATACTACAAAAGTAACATTCTTTAGGCAGTCTGTTTCTGTAGTTTGTAAGTCATAGAAAGTAGCACAGAGAGGCAAGAAAATTAGTTATTCTTATTAAGTGATATAATGGTCTTTTTGTGAAATGATGTGATCAAGGCCTAGAATAGTCAGAATAGTAAAATTTCAATGTTTATTTTGGTTCCTGGTTTCCACTACTTTACCTGTTTTAATATGCATTATCTCTTAAGTTACTGTGAGATAAGTGATTTTGTTTCTTTCTTTTTTTTTTTTTTTTTTCTTCTTTCTCTTCTTCTTCTTTTGCTTCTTTTTCCCAAGTCACCCTCTGGTGGGGTCCTAATGAACCATGAAATGATTTATGAGAGAAAACCAGAAGAAAGTAGAGTTCTGGATAATTCATGTACTGTTTAATTTATATTGCCTCTTTCTCCATCCGTGATGGGCAAATTTTGCTAGATTTAAAGGACCTCAGCACATGCACCCAGAGGATCCTGAATTGTAAATATACTTCCAAGACTTAAAAGTCCTTCATTTCACAAAGAAACAAGAAGAAAACAAAAAATGAAGAAAATAACAACATCGAGGAATTTGGGTAAGTACTGTTGACAAAAGGAATCAAAAATAGGTGATTCCATATTATTGCTATGCCTTTTGTCACCGTAAAATGATAAGATCCTTCAGAGAACTGCTGAAATTGTTCTGAACAATTAAGAAAGATCTATGAATATACAAATGTAAAATATACAAATGTAAAATACACAAATATACAAATATTGTACAAGCAGATGTAGTAAAATAAACTGAAAGCTTGACTTGGTTGATACAAACTGTGGGTTTCCTTTTCTCATTGCCTACCTCTTGAACTGTAAATGTATTATTCAAATTCCAAGTTCTGCAAGGCAAGTGGGTAAAGTTCTTGGCTGCATTTGTTT
Organism: Sciurus carolinensis; assembly: GCF_902686445.1. Classification (NCBI taxonomy): domain Eukaryota; kingdom Metazoa; phylum Chordata; class Mammalia; order Rodentia; family Sciuridae; genus Sciurus; species Sciurus carolinensis. The sequence continues at coordinate 16,181,951 of NC_062224.1, forward strand.
TCTTTCAACAGATAATAAACCGACCTTTCTGTTGGTCTCCAGTTTATTATCTAACAATCCAAAGGAGTCAAAACCCAATCAGGCCAACAGAATCATGTCAGAATAACACCTACAATAATATTCAATAAACAATAACAGTGTCCAACTAAAGAACTCCATAAAGAACAAAAGGTTAATCATCTGAAATATCATTCAACCTTATTCTCCATGCAGGTTATATTTATGTATAATCCATAAAGGGATTAGTAAGAAAAATTAAAGTTTGTACTCTCAGAATGCGAAAAACCAAGAAATTTAGTGCTTCATCTTGTAGTCACTTATCTTATTAAATCACATCTTAATAGCAAAGAGGGCAACCTTATTGCTAGAGACAAGACTTTGAATATGTACTTGCTTGCATTTTTAATAGTTACCTTTAATTATAAGGTAATTGAAATTAGCCCAAAGAAGTCAGTCAAATAAATGAACTTGATCCAGAGGTAATGAAAATGTCTTAACAAATATTGAAATGTGTTTTTCTGAGTTATATGGTGTTTGCCTTCATTTGTGATTATTTGACATGCATATAAACTGGGACCAGATTGCCATAACATCTTGTCAATGTTAAGAAAAAGTAAGATTAACCATGTTAAATTATCTGCTTTTATCAGTTCTTACTGACCTATAATATCTGGGAAATTGTTGCTAATATAGTGAGCCTGTCAAAAAATCATTTTAATCTAAATTTAGTGTTTGAAAGTGTTACCTGCCTGAAAAATGATTTTAAAGCTATTGCAATACTCTAAGCTTGAATAAGTATGCGATGTTAATCATTTAAAAATCTTCAAATCCAAAAGCATGAATGTAGCCTTATATCGGCACTTGATTCAGAGTAAAATCTTTTAATTTGTTTCTCCATTAGGAAGACTCAGAAACAATATTATAAAAGGGAATTTATTAGATTGACTTGCAGGATCAGAAAGCTGGAAAGTCCCACAATGGCTGTCTGTAGGCTGAAGGTCCAGAGGAACCAGTAACTAGCTGCTCAGTCCATTGTATATATACCATTGGTAGATGTTGTCCCATCTATGAATCATGTCTGAAAACACCCTCACAAACACATCCAGAAGTCTCCTCATCCTAGGCATTGGCTAGGCTTCTCTCAATTCAATTAAGTTGACAGTCCAGGTTAACCATCACAACCATAAAGCAAATGAATGCAAAGCAGATAATATTTTTACCTAAGAACAAGTTTTTCATGGTTTGAAGGAACGGCGTTTTCCTTCTCAAGTACCCAGATTTATAAATCATTGAATTATCAAGAAAAAAATATAACCTTAGACTCAATTTTATTCTTGATCACAATATTATTTTCCAAAGCTTTAAAAAGGCGTGTACTCTTTCATCCCCTTAAAATAAAGGTGCACACCTGAACTTAACCTGTGAAAAAAATCAATATATTGAAGTTAATGAACTTTAAAAAATTGAGTTTGTCTTCTAAGAGTTTAGAAAGACTCAAATTTCTCTCCTAAAAAATTAAAGTGTCCAAGGTTATAGGGTGAATTAATCTGGTACTTTTTTTTTCTTACGAGTAATTTCCTTGTGGATTTCAAATCCTCCTGTTAATATGGAACAGCATTTTGAAAAAAATAGCCTGAAGTTCTTCACTTTTGCTTTTAGATGACTGAAATGTGCATCAATTAGCTAGTGAATGATTGGATAAAATCTCCAAGAGCTATGATGGAGGACTAGTCCATCACAGGAATTCACATCTCCTGTAAGGGTGAAATCCAACACTGCGAAAGGTAGAAACCACCTTTACCTACAAGTGCTTGAGGGGAGGCACATTTAGGGTTATTGCTCATTCTCTGAGTTCTTCAGATCTATATTTTTATGCTCTGATGACTGTGTTGCATGTGTGCTTATGGGACAAATGTGGAAAAGTTATATAGCATCTCAGATTAGGAAGTAATCTAGAAGTTATTTGGGTTTAAAATTTGGGGACTGGAGTTGTAGCTCTGTGGTAGAGCGCTTGCCTAGCTCATGTGAGGCACTGAGTTCAATCCTCAGCACCACATAAAAATAAAGTCATTGTGTCCATATACAACTAAAAAAGAATATTTAAAAAATTATACTAAGTGCATGCATGAATATACCACAATGCATTGCAATTTTATATATGACTAAAATGCATCAATTAAAAAAATGAATAAAAAGAATGAAGACCATTAGAGTAGATCAGGGGGAGGGAGGGAAGGAGGAAAGGGCATAATACAAGGAACTGAAATGGCTATGTTATATACATTTATGAATATGTAAACGTGAACTCCCACTATTACATCTAACCATAGTGTACTTAGAAAACCTCATAGTAAAATGACAATATGATCCCTTTGAATGCCTTTATATCATTTATAATAGGGGTACTCAACTGTTTAACAGGACACCTCCTTGAAAGACAATTCTACTGATAAAATCAGCATGCTAAATGCAAATTTGGGTCAGAAGCAGAGGGGCCACCAGAATATCCCTCTTTCCCACCATCTCCTCCACAGAGGTACAAAACCTCCAGTCCCTGCTGTGCACAGTCCAAATTGCACTGTTATCTGACATCCCAGAGAGGTGTTGGGCAGCTGCAACAACAGTAAACTCATCACTTAATGAGGCCAGTCACTTGGATTAGGGGCAACACTTGGTCTAAAGCTGTACTACTTATTGTGAGTCAAAATGTGCCTCGTTCTGTCCACTGTGACTTGTACTCATTTTATTGACTCTTCCTAGTGAAAGCTCTTCAAATGTATGATAGCTGATATCATCGCTAATGGAAGTTTTTTCTTCTCAACAACTTTCAGGAAGTACTGAAGCCCCTAAATATGTAACGAATAGCATTTATTTTCTTGACACACAGCATGTACTCTTTGTGGTAACCTACAATAATCCAAAGAATATATACTATTATTATTATCTACATCTTTCAGGGTTTGACCAGGTAAGTTTCTCAAGGTTGTATACTAAGTGGTAAAGACAGAAAAGTGAATCTCATGTTTGCTTTCTAAATCAATCTTACTGAATTTTATATGTTGTAAAATGCACCCATTTAAAATATTCATTAGATGACTTGGGAAATATATATATATACTTGTACAAACACTGCCAAAATGTAATTATAAAATATTTCCTTTTGCAGTCTTGTAACTTTCCCCCACCTCCAAGATCCTCAATACCAAGCAAATATTGATTTGTTTTATATCATTATGTTAGGGTTTCTGCCCTAGATTTCATAGAAATAAAATCATGCATTATGTATTTGTCTTAGTCTGCTTTTGTTACTATAACACAATGCTACAGACTAGGTAATTCAGCAAAAAAAAAGAAAAAAGAAAAAAAGATTTGTTGAAATATCACACTGAACACCATTAACATATGCAATTAACACATGTTAATGAAAATGTTCTGTTTTGGGCATTTTTATATAATACAAACAACTTTTTAAAATGGTTATTTTAATACAGAAACTAATTTGTTTCAATTTAATATTTTTCACAATGAGATTTAAAATGAAACTTGAACATTAATGTTCCTTTGAATGGAGTTGGAAAAGATGTTTTTTTTTTCCTTTTTAGCACATATTTAAGTACATCAAGTAATATTGTTTATATCTGAAATGCCTTTGAAAGTGAAAAAACAAAAATTATTTTGTTTTAATTTTTAAATTTTATTTAAATTTTTACAGACTGCATTTTGATTCATTGTACACAAATGTGGTACAACTTTTCATTTCTATGGTTATACACAATGTAGATTCACACCATTCGTGTAATCATACATGTACATAGGGTAATGATGTCTGTCTCATTCCACCATCTTTCATACCCCTGCCTCCTTCCCCTCTCATTTCCCTGTACATAATCTAAAGTTCCTCCATTCTTCTCTTACCCACAACCTCCCACCCCCGTTAGCTATCATCATCTACTTATCAGGGAAAACATTCAGCCTTTGGTTTTTTGGGATTGGCTTATTTCACTTAGCATGATATTCTCCAATTCCATCCATTCACCTGCAAATGCCATAATTTTTTTCTTCTTTATGGCTGAATAATATTCCATTATGAATATATACCAGCTCTGGAGACTGGCAAGTCCAAGTAATGGGCTGGTAGTTGGCTAGTGTTCTATTGCTGCATCACAATAAGGAGGAGGACACCAGAGGGCAAGAGAGAGGATAGATAAGGGCCAGACTCATCCCTTCCATCAGGAATCCACTCTCACCATAACTAGCCCACTCCTGAGACAATGGTAAATCCATTCATGAGGGCAGAGGCCTCGTGACAGGATCACCTCTCCAAGGTCCTATCTCTTATGCTGTCACATGTGAGATTAAGCTTCCAACCCGTGAAAACTGGGGATGAATTCACACCACAGCAGTGCTTGTTTGTATCTGGCTTTTATGCACCGCAATGCTTTTGAGATGTAATCCTGTTGTTTCAGGTCCCAGCAGCTTGTTTCTTTTTATTACTCAGGTGTATTTTATTCAGTAGATACATTAGAACTTGTGAGTCATTCATCTGTTAATACACAACTGGGTTAGTTCCAGTTTGGGGTTATTTTCAATAAAGCTGTTCTAAATGCTCTTGAACAAGTCCTTATAAAAACGTTGTTTTTATTTTTCTTTTAATTTTCTTTTCTCTAATGACTGATAAGATTGAGCCTCTTTTCCTGGGGTTAGTTTTACCTTGTTTGTGGATTCATTGTTCAAATGCTAGCCCATTTGTTATTGAGGTCTGTGTCTTGTTGTTATCGAGTGAATGAGTTCTTTGCATACATTTAGAAATAGTTCTTTATCAAATCCCCGTCCTGAAAATATTTACTCCCCGTTGTAGCTTGTATTCCTATTTTTTAGAGAGCAGATGATTTTTCCTTTCTCTAAAACCTAACTCATATTTTCTTTTCTTTTCTCCTTTATACTTTTTTTTTTCTAGTCTAGAGATTGAACCCAGGGACAATTTACCACTATGCTACACCCTCAGGTCTTTTTATATTTTTACATTGAGACAGTATCTCACTAACTTACCCAGGCTGACCTCGAACTTGCGATCCTCTTGCACCGATCACCTGAGTCCCTGGGATTATAGGCAAGTGCCACTGTACCTGATTTATACTTTGTACTTTTTATCTTATTTTTTAACAAAAATCTTTACAGGTTAGATTCATCCATTTAGAACTCCAAGCCCTTTAAAATTAATTTCTGAAATGAGATAAGGGTGGAGCAGGGTTTTATTTGTTTACCTTACAAGTCAATATGGGTAAGTTCTAACACAATTTGTTGATAAAACTATCTATCCAACTTGTTTGACTCATATTTTTGAAGTTAATTGGTCTTTTTGTGGTCATATATTTCTGTTCTACTCTGTTCTACTGAATACCTACTAATACACCAATATCATATTATTTGATTATTTTGCATTTAAAATTAGTATTGAATTTAGGTCTTATGAGTCTTTCACATTTTAAATCTTTTTTAAAACTATCTAGGAGAACTGAATTCTTTTAAAAAATTAAAATAAAGTTGTCTAATTCCTAAAACAATGAGCTAGGTTATTGATTGGAATTGGAATTAATCTAGAGATTGACTTTATTTTTCTAATCCATGAAAATGGACAATCTCTCCATTTATTTTATCTGTTTAAGTTACTCTTAGCCATGTTTTATAGGTTTCCATGGACTGATCCACCACACATTTTGTTCAATCTCTCCCTATGCATTTTACATTTTTGTAGCTATTTTAAACTGCACTTCAAAATTTCAATATCCAATTTTTTCTTCATATTATACAGTCATACAGTTGAAGTGTATATATTACCTTTGAATTCTGAAAGTCGCAAATCCTCACTTATTAGTTTGACTTTTTTGTAGTTCCTTTAAAATTTTCAAGAGGGACTTCTCTAGAGTAAATAAAACAGTTTCAGTTTTCCTTTCTAGCCGTATATTTCTTTGTTATGCTTTTCATTATTGACGCGTCTAAGATCTTCAATAGACTGTTCAAGAGAAGTGGGAAGAGTTAAGATCTTTACTATTTTTTTGTAGTCCTAGAAATAAATCTTTCATTGTTAAGTGTGATAGTAGGTGTATAATTTTTTTCTAAGTGCCTATTCTCAGGTGTAAGCGCCCCAGTTTGCTGAAGCTTTTTTTTTAGGATTTGGTTCATGCAGGCTTGACCCTCAATGGTAGGTCAGGCATAGGATAACCACTACAGATACCCCTATGCAAAACAGGAAAATCAGTAGCATAAAGAAATTATAACCCACAGAATATCTGAAGTTCATGTGTGCAAATGTTGGAAGTTGTGTGCTCAGATCTCAAAACATGGAAATAATCTTCCATGGCTACAATGTCTCTTTCTGGCTGGTGTTCTTCATCTCTGAGACACCCATCCCTCCACCCATCCTTTTACATGAATGGCTGTACTTCCATGCAGCTCTTTCCCGCCTGCTTCCTTCCAGTAGAATTTCAGGTCCAAAGCTTCTTTTTTTTTTTTTTTTTTTTTGCACTATCTGTGTTTCTTTAAGTCTAAGTCATCAGGATTCTGCTGATCAGAAAAACTTTGTGGTTTTTGCTCTTAATCTCCTTAGTTTACTTCATTGGACAAGTGTCACACCCACAGATAGCTTCTAGATGAATCGTTCAATACCTTGGGCTTTGGTCAAGATTATGGAGGTAGGGTGGTGGTGGCTTTCATCTTTCTAGAGGCACTATGTTTTGGTAGAGAGCCTTAGTGAGGTAGACATGATCTTTTTAAAGACCTTTATCTGTGACTGGATAGTATTCTGAGGTACATTTTTAAGTTTCCAAGAAGCAAAAACTTTATAATCACACTCTGCTTTATTATATGACCACATTTTTTGGCAGTGCCTCAGCTTTGATCTTTAGTCAGAAACCCTTCCTTTCCTTTCCTTTCCTTTTCTTTCTTTCTTTCTTTCTTTCTTTCTTTCTTTCTTTCTTTCTTTTTCTTTCTTTCTTTCTTTCTTTCTTTCTTTCTTTCTTTCTTTCTTTCTTTCTATTCTCTTTTAGAACCATCTAGTCCCATCCTGAATTTTTCTTTGTTTAAAAATCCCACCTCAATTTACCTTTCTGCTATTACCGTTTTTTTTTGCGATACCGGGTATTGAACCCAGGGCCTTGTGCTTGCAAGGCAAGCACTGTACCAACTGAGCTATATTTACTATAAGCAACAAGAAGAACTCAGCTTGGACACTTTGAACAGTTTGGATTGACAATTTCTTACCTAGATCACTCAGTTCACTAGGCAGGCCTTTTACTTTCTGCATAACTGCCAAAATCAGTATTGATAAACTTTCTGTCACTATATAACATATAGTTCCCTACTATTAATTTTTAATAGCATTTGACTCACTTTTCTGTAAGTGTTAATCAGTAACCTCATCAAAATCCAAATTCTACAGTCCTTGGTTTTGTTTTGTTTTTTTGTTATGCTGGGGATTAACCCAAGGTCTCAGGCATACTAAGCATGACTCTGCTAGTGAGCTGCACTCCCAGCCCTACAGTATTTTTAAAGCACCTAAAGCTTTCACTATGCTCCTCAAACCAACTGTTTTTCACCCCAAATCATCCTACTAATTGAGAGTTTTTATCATAATAATCACATACCTCTAAACACTAAAACACAATCATGTATTTTTATCATTTTTATGGGTCAGGAATCCTGGTGTAGCTTAGTTGAGTATCTCCAGCTTGAGTCCTCTCATGAGATTACGCTCTGTTTTTCAGCTGGGCTCTAAAGGCTAATTTGGGCAGAAACCACTTATAAGCTCTCACTCACATTGTATTTAATGGGATTTCACTCCTCCAGGGCTGTTGGACAAAGGAAATCGCCTCCTTCTTAGATACGAGCTACCTGCTCTCAAAATCTACAACAAAATCTACAGTAACCAAAATAGCATGGTACTGGCACAAAAACAGACCTATAGACCAGGAGCCCTCTAATAAATCCACACATTAAGGTCAAGTGATCTTTAACAGAGTTACAAAGAAAAAGAATGGAAAAACACCTATCTCTTCAATAAATGGTGTTCGGAAAACTAGATCCCCACAAGTAGAAAATGAAATTAAACTTTTAACTAGTCCCATGTTCAAAATCAATTCAGAATGCATTAAAGACATGAAGGTAACACCTGAAACTGGAAACATACCAATAAAAAATTATTAATGTTCCTCCAGGCAATGATCTTTTAGATATGATCTTAACAGCACAGATAATAAAAACAAAAATTAAAAAATGGAATTTCATGAAATGAGAAAGCTTCTGTAGAGCAAAGAAAACAATAAAAAGAGTGAAGAGAAAACCTATCAAAAAAAAGGGAGAATATTTGTAAACTACATATCTGATTGGGGGGTCCATATGTAAAATACATAAAGAACTACCAAGTCATTAGTAAGAAAACAACCTACTTTTAAAGATGGGGAAAGAACCTGAATGGACATTTCTTGAAAAAGTAAATACTAATGTCCACCAGGCAGATGAACAAGTGCTCAGTATCACTATTCCTCTGGGGAATGCAAATTAAAATCACAATGAGATGTTACCTCAGACCTGTTCAAACTATGAAAAAGAAATAATAAGGGTCGGTTAGGATCTGGACAAAAGGAATACTTTAACACTGTTGGTAGGAATATACATTGGCATAACCCTCATGGAAAATGGTATGGAGTTTTCTTCCCAAATTAGAAATATATGAATCACATAATTCAGGAATTCTATTTCTGAGTATAAGTCCAAAGGAAATGAAATAAGTACGTCATATAGAACCCTGGACTCCCATCTTCACTGCAGTATTATTAAATACAACCAAGCAATGGCATCAATGGAAGATAATGGAAGAGGTAATGAGGGCCAGACCACAGGCAGGGTGAGGACATCACTCTCCCTCTGAGTGACATGGAAGTCATTCAGCAGCTTTGAGTCAAAGCATTACATTGATCCGACTCACATTTAAGTCCTATTTTACATGTCATGCTAATAGAATTCAGTTTCCAGATAATATTTTCAAGTCACAGTACTGAAGTTACTCAGTAAAGGGAATAGTACAAATGGAAGACAGAACCTGGACTCAAATACACTCAGAAAATTTTATTTTTTCAGGGAAGTAATTGGCCCATAAATCTTATGAAGAGATATCAGTGAGAAATGAAAGAAAGAAAAATAAATATAATTCTGTGGAAGTTCCACGTAACATAAATAGAAAAAAAATATGTCAATTAGAAGATATGATCGACTTGGTCAAATACCGCTGAAAAGTAGAATGAGTTCAAATGAAATCTACTTTTTTGTGATGATTCAGAGTATTGATTTTGATAAGAGCCATTTCAATGATGTGGCATGAGGATCAAAGCACTATTGAAGGCAACTGAAGAGGAAACAGAAGACAACAGAGACAGAGACATGGAGAACTCCTCTGAAGTGTTTTATTGTCAAGGAGGGCAGGGAAGGAGAAAAACAGATGAGAGGGGAGGGAAAGAGGAAATTGTAGGGAGAAGGTCCTTGAACATATGAGATAAAAAGAAATTTAAAAAGCATAGAGTGGGACTTAATTTAAGATAAATATTTCTTTCACTGGGACAGAAGGGAAAGTGTGTAGGGCAAAGTGCACTTAGGTGGCTCTCGTTTAGATATTTTTAGATAATAGTTCTCATCTGCTGGTTCTGTTTTCTTCAACAACCATGCAGAGAAATCAGTAGCTGAGAATGAAGTGGAATGTATTGTTTGACAAGAAGGAAGTGGGAAAAATTCATGTGAAGAAGGGGAAGTGAACTTAGTTGCAAGGCTCTCTTTTAGAGTTGCATATCAGATTGATATTTGGGCCCAGATATTTGTCTGATTTAATTTTTTTGCTTCACAATTGAATTATTCACAATGGTCTGACTTTTCTCCCCTAAAGTTTTGCTTATGTACAGACACAGGTGAGTGCAAAGTTGATTTTTAATCTGGGATGGAGTTTTAGCAGTAAATAAGAGAGACAGAAGAATGCATGCATTCAAATATTGTTAAGGGTGTATTTTTAATAATAGATAATGGGTCACAGACTGTATCAAATGATCCAAGAAGACAAATGGATTTTTAAATAAATTTGCCTCTTGATGAAGTTTAAAAAATGCTGATGAGAGAAAAGTAACATCAGTGAGCTAAAGGGAAGGAGCTTGTAATTTGAGTGTTATTTGAAACCATTGAATGGCTGAGCTGAGAAAGGATGAAAAAATAATTTTGAACTTAAGAAGAGCCAGTCAATAAAAGACTAGTGTCTAGAGATTTGATGTTTCCATCTGTTATGGAGATGGAGAGATAATAGTAACAACAATGGAGAAAAAGGTGAGGTCTGATACTATGGAAGTCAAATGATTTTAAAGAGTATTTTAAAGAAAAAAGCAAAAGCTGGTTGGAAGCAGATTTGGAAAACAGGAGGGAAACTGTGTCATATAAAGTCTTAAGGCAAGTGTCAGGCCTGAGAGAACATGAACAGAGATAGGGAGGAGCAGAAATTGGAGGGAAACTTTAGAGAAAAGCGGAGGTCATGAAGCACTTTGATGATGGTGGATTAGGGACTTTACAAGTCACAGTGGAAGTTTTGGAAAGACGGTAATGATGAAAAATAGAATTCATTATAGAATATGCAGACAAGTGTAGGTTTAATTCTCATTTTCATGTGTCATCTGAGTGACCTTTACTTCTGTCTGTGGTCAAGTAAATGCAGATGAGTGTACTGGTGGGACAGTTCCTGGAAGTCAGAGCATTCAATACTGGAAAACTTCACAATGCCCATCTCAATAGCAACTTGGAGCTCACTACAACTGAAGACATCTGAGAGGTTGCTTATGTCCCTAGGAGTATTTTTTGGCCCATTCTTGAATATCTTGGTCTCACCTACAAATGGTTGGTTGCAATTAGCTCTTTACTATAGATTATTTTCTGTGTATTCCCTTGTTTTGCTTATGTTTCACTTTTTGCATAATATTTTCTCCCTAATTTCCTCCCTGGTAAATTCCTATTTAAGGTCAGACTTAAATCACCTTTCTGTGGGATTTCTAATGGAAGCTTCCATGATCCTCTCTCTGTCCACAGAGGCAACCATTCCATTACCTGTATGCTGGGCAGGTGATAGAACAGTCCACATTGATCTTTCAGTGCGTATGGTGATTAGCTCCATGTATCTCAATCTCTCTTCTGTTATGGCTTGTTTTACAAATGCTTTGTAACCCCCAGAATCTTACACAGTAGCTGTTCCATTAATTTTGTAAATGAATGAAGAATACAAGAAGTTAAATTTGACTGTACAATTTGCAAAGTGCATATCATGATCATCTTGATTCATTTTCCCCTTACTCTGATCACATCTTTTCCTCATACCTATGCCTACGATGTAACTTATGCTGCTGCAAAAGAAAAAGTGCCTGCTACTCCTCCTAGCTTTCTTCAAATAATGTGGAAGAGGTTCTGTGAGTGTGGAATCTATTAGCAACTTGATTCTGAGTCTATGATAACTCTTGAAATTTTTTGCAATTTTATTTTGTGTATCTATTGATTGCTATAGAAACAATAATTATAACAGAATAAAGGCCTGGAAGAAAATAGATGAAAATATGGGTAAGAAATATGTTGAGGATACATGATTCAAAGGAAAGATACTTCAAATTTTTTAACTTTTATTTTAAAAGTTTATCTACAGGCAAATCATCACTGTGATTATAAACATGTAAAAACACTAATTAAAATAAAATTGAACAGTCTAATCTCAGGTTTGCCTTCGTGACTAAAATTCTCAATATTTTCCCCACTTATTTTTTTTCTATATTCTTTTGAGATCAGGGGAAACAGCTGGGCCTGGACACTTACCTGCCATCCCAGGGACCCTAGAAGCTTAGGCAAGATCAGGAGTTCAAGGCCAACATCAGTAACTTGGTGAGACCCTATCTCAAAAATAAAATAAAAAAGACTAGGGATTTAGCTCAGTAGTAAAGTGTCCTGGGTTCGATCATCAGTACCCACCCCCTAAAAAAGTCAGAGGACATAGCAGTTTATTTCATGATGTTGCTGAAAGCTCAGTCCATGTCCCGATGCCAAGCCAATATCAAGGACATGGTCTTGAGAGAAAGGAGAAAGAAGTTTTATTGCTTTGCTAGCAAAGGAGAAACATAGGGGACTCCTGTCCCAAAGACTGTGATTCTGCCCATCAGCAAGAACAGGGGACTTTTAAAAAGGTGATTCAGAGAAAAAGAATTTAGGGAAGAGAGAGAAGAATGGAGAAGGTGAGGGAAAAGAAGGTCAGGGAAAAGATGGTCAGGGAAAAGAAGTTTGGGAAAAACAAACAAACAAACATGTAAGTTTCAAAGAAACCAGGAATATAGTCAAAGCATCAAGTGAACCCCTGTTACAATGGGATGTCATAGAGCTCAAAGGTCATGTGATTCAGCACCATTTAGAGTTAATACTATATTAACTAGCAATGGTTCCCAATATTTAAAAAAAAAACAAAACTGAATATGAGTACACCTTATCTCTGTTGTGATTTGGATCTGAAATGCCCCTCAAAAGCTCATGTGTTGGAGGTTTGGTCCCCAGTGCAGCAGTGATCAGAGGTGGGGACTTTAAGAAGTGATCAGATCAGAAGGGCTCTTATCTTCTCAATGGGATGGCTTCATAGTGAGAGGGTTTTGGGGAGGTGGGGAAAACTTCAGGAGTTGGGTCCTAGTTGGAGGAGGTAGGTCACTGGGGGCACGTATGTGAATGGTGTATTTTGTGCACATAATCCCCCACGCTCTGATTCCAGACATGAGGTAAGCAGCTTCGCTCCACCCTCTGCTCCCCACCATGATGCCCAACCTCACCAGAGGCCCAGAGAGAATGGAACCAAAGTGACCTTGGACAGACCTCTGAAACCATGAGCCAAAATAAAACCTTCCTCCTTTTAAGTTGTTTATGTCTGGTTTTCATCATAGAGGTGGACAACTGACAAATGTAATCTGCTTGAGTAATCAAGAAATAGCAACACTTGCCCTATTGGGCAAAAATATTTAGAACTAGCTGTGTATATGTCATGAGAGGTGGTATTTGGTAGTAGCAAAGTCCTATTCCCCACTTCCTCTCTCCTCCATGTTTTCTATATAAACTCTTCAATTCAGTGACTTTATAGAGTTCAGACAAGTATCCATCTCTTGGTGAATTTTCTTTGTGAAAAGGTACTTAATGTAGGGAAGGAGAACGAGAGAAAACAAATGAGTATGTTAACTAAATGTCATTTTATTTAAAAGTCTGAGTATTTTAAGTAAATTCTAATAGAGTTTTTAAGAATATTTGCAAAATATGAATTTTCAAAGTTGATTATTTTTACTATTGTAATAGGGTGACTCTGCTTCCAATAATAACCCATTTCTGATCTTTTGTTCTCCTGACCAAGACTTCTTAACATTCGCTATTGACCTTGACCATCATACCAATTCAAAACCATCACTTCCTTGATTTCCTTTCATGTAGTTTTATATACCTGTAGGCATCCTTAAAGGATATTTTTTTAATTATGTACTTTTAACTTTACAATGATTACATTTGTTTGTACAAGACCCTCAAAGTCCCATTTTTTTTCTTTAGTATGATATTGCTAGGATCCATCTACTTCTGTTCTTATTGTAGTACATGTAGTTTATTTCATTTCAAATGTACAGACCTTGAGTGTCCACCCTTGGGTATACCTCATATAAAATGTGTGCCAATATTGGGGGATATATAAAAAGGGTAAAATTAATGATTCATAAAATATATGAACACTCAAGCAAACAAAATTAAACCAATAAATGGACCAAAGATGAGAATGTCATGATCCCAAATCCTATGATTGATTCTGTTGTATGTATTCAAGTTCCACATAAATTTTGATTAAATAAATACTTTTTACATATTTTCCTATGCTCCTTTTTATCCACCAAAGGTTCATGTGCTGCAAGCCTCATCCCCAGTATTGAGAGATGGTGGAAATGTTAAGAGGTGAGGCCTCATAGGAGGTGATTAGGTCATGGTCAGAGCCCTCATAAATGGATTAATGTCTCTCTTGAAATGGGTTAGTTCTCTGGAAACTTAAGTAGATCTTGTAGGAGTGGGTCAGTGGGGAGTGAATTAATTACCAAGAGGATGCTTTGCTTTACAGCAAACCAGTCTCCCCTTTGTCTAACTGTTTTAAGCATGCTCCTCTTGAATGCACCTGTTTCTCCTACCACTTCACCATGTTGTATCACAGCATGAGGCCCTTGCTAGAAGCTAAGCAGAAGTAGGTTGCATAATCTTGGACTTCCTGAACCGAAAGTGAAAACAAGCCTCATTATTTATAAATTATGCAGCCTTAGGAATTTTGTTATGATATCTGAAAATGGACTGAGATAATATTTAACTATGAAATATTTACTTGTCTAGGGAAAAAGTTCTAAATCTTTTAATAAGATGAAGTGGGAGATTCCATTTTATTTTATAACTAGAGTGGTATTAACTTTATTGCACAACAACATGAATTAACTCTGGAGTCAGTAGACTTAAATCTCACTTTTAACACTTCCTCACTGGTGACCGTTACCAAATTCCTTAACTGCTTAGGTAAGTTTCCTTATCTGTAAAATAGAGATACAAATTGGATTCAATTAGGGAAAAAGAACTACTGCAATTTTTATGGTGATAAAATAGCTTAATAGTGGGATTAGAGAATATAAAAAATGGGAGGTGAGGGAGTAAGATTTAAATAAAAAGGTAGAAGTTAGAAAACTAGAGAAATAGCCCCAATGAACTTAGGTCTATGTACTGAGTAGATAGAAAAGTAGAACCTTACAAAAATTCTGAGATTCTGAAAGTTGTCTTCTGTGGAATGTCAGCGCAGGTGGCTCACAGTGCCTCAGTAAAAATATTTTGGGCAACATGAAGAATAATATGCATATATAGGCCTGAGTCGTAGAACAAAACTTTGTTTTACAAAGGAAAAAATTGCTCAAGACGCAGTATAACAGAGTAGTTCAAATTTACAACCTGAAGGAAGATTACAGAATTAAAATCCTAGTTTTTCCACCTGCAAGTCATGTAGCCATGGGTAATTTATTTAAACTATCTTTACCTCTATGCCTTGGAGATATTAATCATAACCACCTCATAGCATTGCAATGTAAATTAAATTAACTAAGATACCTAAATCAATAAAAATGTCCCTGGCACATAAAATAAAATTTTCTTATTCTCATTATTATTATTAATTTAGAGGTTCAACTGGTATAAAAATAAGCACACTTAATATAGGATACTAGACATTTCCTTGAAAGAATATTATATTCGACAAGATGATTCATTCTGAATGGTGTTAACAGTCATTAATTTATTCTGTCCAAGAATCCTGAATGTGAAGCAAAGAGAAAGATTTGACAGCAAATGGTTCAATATAATAAGTAACAAAAGAGAAAGGATAATGGAGACAAAAGACAAATGGCTGAGTGGATAGAGCAAATCCTTAGCTCTTTGTGGTTGGAAGGAAGACAGGATGAACTGATTTGCTGAGCCTTTCTTGCATCAATCAATGAGCCAGCAAATGAATGATAATGACTTCAATCACCAGTGAGGCCTGGCTATGTGATTGAGGAAACAATTTCCAATTTTTTTGTTGTTTCCTTTCATCTTTATGAGACTTCCCAATTATTGTGATCAGGTCAGGGTTTCTCTTCCCAAAGACATAAAGGCATATGACATTTACTAAGAAAAAACCCATATTATTTGAGGCACAATAAAATAAGAGAATGAGGTAATAATGTAATATATATATATATATATATATATATATATATATACATAAATTATAGGTATACATATGTTTTAATTTTCTTCTCCTCCTGGTCCCTCCATATATCATCACTGTACCCTCATCAACAGGTTTAGCCAACATCATCTACAGCTATTTTAATTGCAAAATTTGCTTTTATGGAATGACTATTTATGTTGTTTGAATATGCTTGGGAAATGAATCTGATGGCTAAATGGACCAAGATTCTGACAGAACAAGAAAGGGCAAGCAGGGCTACAGAGAGAGAAGGAAGATATTTCATGTTTATGGGACTTTTGTGACTTTTATACTTTGGTAGATTCATTATTGTTGTTGTCATTGTTGTTGTTATTATTATTATTTGCCTAGGCTTTCCATTTTACAAATCTCAGAAATTATTATAAAATATTTTATTTGTAATTTGTAATCATATAGTTATATGCTATGACCATATAATTATGAAATAAACCATTCCTTCAATACTGGGAAAAGGATGATGAAAATAGGGAACTTTGATATAAGACCTAGAATGGATTTGGAAAAGGAAAGAAAAGGCCTTTCTTTCATTCTTTCTTTTTCTTTTCCTTTTGTTTCTATTTTGATACTAGGGATTGAACACCAGCATTGCTGTACCACTGAGCCACATCCCCAGTCCAATATACTTAATTTTTTTTTAATTTGGAAAGAGGACCTTGCTAAGTTACTGAGGTTGGCCTAAAATTTGCAATCCTTCTGCCTCAGCCTCTGGAGTCTCTGGTATTACAGTCATGCACCATGGTGCCTGGCTTCACCTTTTTTTAAAAACTAAGTTTTGTTTTTATTTTTGTTTTTACATTAGAAGTTTCATAAAGGAGAAAACAATAATACTCCAAAGTATTACATAAAATTAATTAAGGTAATGTTGTTTACAGCTTAAAGTATTTAGCAGCCTTTAGACAATACTCCCACAATCCATACATTAGTTTTAATATGAAGCCTAGCCAATTAGGGCATATGAGAGTTTGTATAATTACAGAGTTATGTTCACATTCTATTTAAGAATTTTCTTAAGTTCTCAGAACTGTAAGCTCTTTTCTGGCTATTTAATGCATTTTTCCTCTCTTGTGATTTTAAATGTCAAATTCAAGGAAGTATTCATTATTTGCTCTTATGGTAGCATGACATTTTTTCTTATATATCTAATCAAAATCTCTTTAAGGCAAATAAAAATAAAATAAAACCTCACTAGTCCTTTCTGTGGTGATAGAGAACTATTGGTACTTATGCAAAAGAAAATTATAGCTAGCATTAGTACACTTGAATATGGTAGGCCAGGTTTTTGATTAAATGACTAGAGGTTTTTTGTTTGACATCCCAGAGATGATTTGTCAATAATGAAAAAGAAAATTTCGTTCATAATTACACACAAAGTGAAGTATATTTTTAATTTTCAAAAAAAAATATATATATAACACAAACTTTATCATTTTTATGATTTTGAAACGTGTACTTCAGTACATTCACATTTTAGTGCACCCTTCACCACCTGCCACTATTTTTTCATCCTTCCCAAGCTCAAACTTTTTACCCATTAACTAATGCCCCCCCACTCCCAGAAATCAGCACTCCAGTTAATATGAATTTGACTACTCTAGGCATATTATGTAAGTGGAACTACATGTTATTTTTCATTTTTAAGTCTGGCTTATTTCATTTAGCATAGTTTCTTCATCCTTTTGTAGAATGTGTCAGAATTTCATTCCTATGTAAAAGGCTGAATAATACCCCGCTGCACATATAAACTATGCTGTGTGTGACCATTCATCTGTCAACGGACATTTGGTTTATTTCTAGCTTTTGGTTATTGTGAGTGACCTGACTTGAACATTGGCATACCAACATATTTAAGACATTGTTTTCACTTCATTGGGGTATATACTCAGAAGTAGAACTGCTGGTTTATATGGCACTTCTATATTTAATTATTTGAAGACCTGTCATATTGTTTTCAGTAGAGGTTGTACCACTTTGCCTCCTGACTAGCAGTACACAAAGGTTCTGATTTCTCTGCATTGTTATCAACATTTGTTCTTTTCTATTTTGTTGGGTTGTTGTTATTATAACAGCCATTCTAGTTGGAGTCAAGTGGTATCTCATTTGGGTTTGGATTTACATTTCCTCAGTGATTAGATTTGCTGAGTATCTTTTTAGGCACTTCATGACCATTTCTATGTCTTCTTTAGACAACTGTCTATTCAGATTTGAGTGCTATTTTTGTGGCGGGGGGTAGGGGAAGGGTACTGAGGATTGAATTCAGGGGCAACTCGACCACTGAGCCACATCTCTGCCCTATTTTGTATTTTATTTAGAGACAGGGTCTCACTGAGTTGCTTAACATCTTGATTTTGTTGAGGCTGGCTTTGAACATGTGATCTTCCTGCCTCAAACTTCCAAGCCACTGGGATTACAGGTATGTGCCACTGAGCCCTGCCTGAGTGCTATTTGTAAGTAAAGCACATTTATAATTTGTTATTCAGAAACACATAAGTGTATATATATAGTTAAGTGACAATCAATGTAAAGAAACATGAAGTTAATGGAACTATTTATCTAAAAGCTTAAATATTTTAATATTTTTAAATATGTTATGTAAAATTACATTTTAAATTAAAATTATCTTGAGAAATATTTATTAGCATGGGGAAATAATCAACTTAGACTGATAAATGAAAGAATTTACTTTTAAAATAGTGTGGTATGATCCAAATTTTGTAAAAGGCATTTAGCAAAAATATGCTAAGTACACATAAATTAAAATTAATCATAAAATACATTATTTTGACTTAAACAAAAATGAAATATCAAGTGTTAAGTTTAGGTAGAGGAAAATGTGTAGCTCTAAATGCATTTTGTGTAACTAAAATGAGTGTTATTTTATTTATCTCTTTCATTTATCAATTACTATGTAATAGAGTATTGGACATTTAGAGTATTGGTATCTTCCTCTTTAATTAGATGGAAGCAGTGTTCTTCTAGACTTTCAAGAGAAAAAGGCAACTACTCTTCATTGTCAAAATACTTTTTCAATCATAGGGCTGAGTTCTTAAGGCTACAAAGTAACCACCAATATAAGGGAAGATGACATCCTCAATGAGACACTGTATATAAGCACTTGTTTAATTAAGGGCAGACATAGGACCCTACAATGCTTGTGAGAAGAAATATATTAAAATGCAAAAATTTGTAATGAATTGATGAAGGCCACTGGCAGGTCATTTGAATATGGAACTCATTGGAGTCACACAGGGAATCTAAAGTCACAAATTCTTCCTCACAGACCTCACCAGGAATTCACAACAGCTGACTAGATCGATTCACACAGCCCATTTGAAGGCTTATCAAATTCAAGGCATACTCAATCTGCAGTATGTGTTACTGAACTCAGTTTTTACTGTCATATACAACATGCCCATCTTCAATACAATAAAGCAAAAAAATCTGTGCTCAAGAGACAAAGGAATCAACCGAACCTAGCTCAGAGGGGACTCTGAAAACTATCGAACAGGAATTTTTTTTTTAAATAGCAATGATTCAAATGTGAGAGACTCTTGCTTTAGATGACACTGTGCATGCACATGTGGGGAGATAGAGTAATAGAAAATATGAAATAATCAAATAAAATGCTAAAATAAAACACACGGTAACAAAGGTATAATACATGTTTGACAAGTTTAAAGTATAGGCAGAATAGTCTAAAAGAACAATTCATAAATTAAAATTAGGTCAGTAGAAGTAATCGGAGTAAAAAATCACAGAAAATATAAATTATTTTTTTTTAAATAGATTAAAGTCAGGAGATGTAGATAATAGCAAACATTCTAGCATGTACCTGTTTAAAATTCTGGAAGAATAAAAATGAGAGAATGGGTCAAAAGAACATTTTAAAAAGTACTATCCTGTGTTTTACTGTACTTAATAGGAAATTAAATCACATGTCCACAAAGCTCAGAACACTAAACAGGAGAAATAGACATGAAGCAGAAAAAAATGTCTTGACACATCACATTGAAAATGATGAGTGTTAAATATAAAAAGTAAGCCTTGAAATTAGCCAAATTTAAAAAAAAAACATTACATTTATAGGAACAAAGGGAAGAATCTACAGACCTATCATCTGAAACTATTCAACTCAGAAGACAATGGAATAGCATCTTTAAAAGACTATCCAAAAAAAATCCAGATTTCCATATGTAAATATCCATATTCAGTCAAGAATCAAGAAAACCCCATAAAAATTTCTGGAATACTGAGTGTGCATAACTTCCTCCTTTCCCATATTCTTCCCAGTTTATTGTAGGTGCTTCAGTATCCTTGACATCTGACCTCTATACTTAACTCAGGAAGATTATGAGGTGGTGTTTGGGTTCTCCCCATTCTGAACTTCCAGAATTGATTCTAGACAATTCTGAAGCTGGGGCTTCCCTCATTTGTTTCCCTTTTGTAAGACATTGGATGGTAGACTTAACTACCATCTACCATCCAATGACTGAAGTCTACCATCCAATGACTGAAAATATTTCTGTTTTTTCTTAGGTTTCTACTTATTTGTAGCAGTAAGTTTCTACTTATTTATAGTTTCCTTTTTTGTCCAGATCAGCAGATGAATTACAGGTGTGTTTGTACCATACCCTTCTGAGAACTCTTGGTGATATCCCACCTAGTCGAGACAGCTCAGCTGCCTGGTGACTCCCTGCTCAAAGAAGATTCTGTGTCTCATGGAATTTATTGGTTCAAATAGCCCTAAGTTCAAATGGCAGCTGCCCCAGGGTGGAAGAGATATCAGTGCCCAAATAGCCTTGAGGAGCCAGTGCCTGGAGAAGGAAGAAATACCATGCAAGTGGATGAGCCCCCAACTAGGCTATTTTCCCCACAGTCTCATTTTTGTTTATCTTAAAGAAGCTTTTCTCACAATAAATCCTTTTGATGTCTTTGCCTATAACACAAAGCACATGGGGTCTCACTCTTTGTTATAGATCAGATCCTGACCAGGACTGATCTGCCCACCAGGCCCTGATTTTCACTTAAATTTGGGTCTTTGTCTTTATTTCTTATTATTTCTTATAATTTTGAATTTTCCTAATCTGGCCCATCACCTGCATTCAGAAAATTGTTCATTCACCATGCAGATCACAGGGAGACAATTGTATACAATTATATTTTAAATTCTTATGGTTTACATATATGGGAGAAGGAACTGACCCCTGATGCTTTTCCAACTTACCTAGATTACCATTAATTTAAATTCACTTTAAATTTTTAAAATCTCCATGACATCCTACTTATGCTTTTCCCCCAATATTATGAATGAGTAGGAGAGACAAAAACATAAGGTTTGGTTTGGAACCAAAAGAACTCTTATATAATTCCTCTCACAGGCAACTGTGGCTCCTCCACATAGGTTGGAGATGATGTTTTGTTAGCCTAAAGTATTTAGTGGAACAGAGCATGACATATCCTTGATTTTCCTTGATCCATGTTTCACTCCAATCAATCCTTACTTTTCTATCCTCATCATATTGTCCCAAAGGAGGACATTAGCCTCAATCCCTCATCCTATATTCAAACTTGTCCTCACAATTCAATGGTTCATATGATTAGAGAGTTTATGAAACATAGTTCACTGCTCAGCTTGGGATATTTGGTAATCATCTTCAAGGTGGTTACTTATCAATTTATGCTCCACAATATTTGGAGCTACTAATGCTGCATATAAATTGATATCTGATGATATAAAATGCTGTAGTGGAAAAAATATCACATAGGTGTTAAAGAGACATTGGTCCAATACCAGTTAGCATTCCTTCCTTCTTTCATAGTTTTATTTCTTCTTTGGTTATTAGGCTATGCCTGTTACATTAAAGTCACTGAAATAAGTATCCTTTATGGAATATTGGGATAATAATTCTATCAAAACAATATTTATCTACTGTGGGAAGTCATCCTTATATAATAGAATCAGACTAGCTTGAGCCGTGGGACGCAGAGACTTGGCTTCTAGTAACTGCCCAAGTATGTGACGCTGCGTGGGAGTGGTTCCCTGTCTCCTTCTGGAATTTTCCCCCATCCTGTCCATCACAGAAGCTCCTCCCAGTCCTGGCCTCCTTTACCTGTATGTTATAAGTAAAGGAGAGTTGAGTGAGTTGTTGTAAGAGTCCAGAGCTGGTATGGCCAGACCTGTCATGCCCCCTCTCATTTTAAAAGAGTATTGGCTCTTGTGTGTTTATTGAGTAGATAAGTTTTTTTTGGTAATTGAGTGATATACAGCCAACATCCTCCTCCAGCAGTTAACCCTTTTCTCCTCCATGCAGGACGTGGCAGAGAGGACTCCCACAATCTACTTGTTAGGAAAACAAATAGCAAAAATCCTGTCTGGCCAACAATACCCTGAGCACAATTCATACTAGGGAATTACAAGTAATCCATCTCAGAAAATTATGGTAATTAAAACTCATTTATTTAAAAAAAATAAGAACTGGTAGGTCTTCTAGCAGATCTACTTGTAGTACAAGACACTACCTGGGGCATGTTCCCTGGCGTGCTCTGCCCGGCTTGGATTTAAATAACTCATCTGAATTGTCTCCCATGGACATTGATCACATCCTAACCCATCTCACTACTCCATAATTGTTCCTAACATTCTGCCCAGATCTCCCTTTGCTGGATTTTGTCTCATCACTCCTCATTAGAACAAGAGAAAAACTTTAATTAGAACGAGTAGCCTGCCTGGTAGTTAGTCATTTTAATTTTAGATATTTCCACATTGTCAGAGCTTTCACTTTTATTTAGAACAAATAATTTAAAGCACCTTCAAATATTTCACAGATGGAAAATTAAAGACATATAGTGGTTTGTTGACCCCAATTTAATTTTCCCCTCCATCTTTAATAAAACAGAGAGATTGTATGATGCATAACTTTGGTGCCTGCAAATATTTTAAATGCTTAACTCAGATGCAATCGCATTGATTTTTATTAGATGCAATAATCTACTAACAAGTGTTTCTTCATTTATCATTTGGTTGAAAATATACTTTAATTTCATAGCCATCCTATGATTCACGTAAGTCATACTACTCAGACTTACTTCATTGTTTCAAGTATTTAAAAGGTGAAGGTCATTGCTGTCTTTGGAACACAAAGCCCTTGATTCATGGCTTAGATACATCAAGGTTTTATTTGCTACAATCTGTTGTTTGCTGCCTTTCACCTACTGACAAGTGTGTCTTTAGTTTACATTGAAGATGGCATCTTGAATGATGGCTCTTATCAATAGACCAGCCTGAGAGAATATCACAAGGATTTATTGTCAATTACCTAATTGATTTAAAAATAGTTGTATATATACTACACGATTTTGGTCTCTTCCTACAGAGGGAATGTGCATTGCAGAAAGAAAAAAAAAGAAAGAAAGAAAAGAGAAAGGTTTGTAACTCCTGTCTGCCTTTCATTAAAGATTCGATCTTTTCTTCATATAATGACTCCCACTGGAGCAATAAAACAATTTACACCTTCAAGGCTTTCCGCAGAACATCTCTTCCACAGCACAAGTTCTAAGCTTAACTGTCATGTACTTAGGAACAACAAGGTTTCCCTGTTACATAGGAAGCTGTATAATGCAAATTACTTAATTAATTCATGGTAATAAGCTCTATAATGACATTACAGCTACTTCAATGTGCCAGTTTCCAGTTAAAAGGATGGGCGGGGACTCAGTTGCTATGATTGTTTTCAGGGGACCTGTTCCTTTAGTCTGGAATGCCCTTACCCTCATTTTCTTCTAGGAAAAGACAAGCTGACCTTTCCTTAAAGTTCAATTCTGAGATTATTTCCTCAAGAAAGTCTTTCCCCTGGGTTCCACAGTGAAGTTACAATAATATTTACTCAGTTCCTCTTCTACTCAGGGTATATTTTGTTCCTGTTATTGCAAGCTTTTTGAGAGCAGGAACTCTAATTTGGTGTTTCATTCATCTTCATATTCACAGCCTAAACACAGCATCTGCAGCATGGCAGATGCTCAATAAAATGAATGAATTTAAACTCTATCTTGATAGCACTACTAAAATCCATAGATCAAGAAAATGCCCAGGGAATTCAAATAATTTGATTCCAATGAGACATTATTGAAATAAACACATTCCCTAATAAAGCAAGAATTCGTATCACTCTAGCCTTCTTGGCTTTGCTGAAGACCAGCGTGAATTGAGCATGCCCGCCTCTGCCCTTGCCCTTCTCGGCAGCCCAGGTTGCTCATTCTTGGGTCTGTTTGATGATGTGGTGCTTATTGAGTGGTTTGCTTATTTGTATGGATTTTAGCTTATCAACTTTTTGGATAAATATTAATTAAGCATGCATTTTAAGTGTAATTTTATGACATTAAAATTCTAATGTCAGTGAGAGAGCATAATTGTCCATGCTGTTGGGTAGTTTGACAAAAAGTAGAGCAACAGAGAGCATACTTAACTGAAATTGGATCTGTGGATGGGTTTCAGAGAATCCATAAATCCCTGAAATTGTGTTTAAAATTGGGTGATATAGTTTTCAACAGATTATCCCCAAATTTCAAGAACTGCTGCCACAAAACCAAATACTCCCTGATGTATTCCACAGAACACACCCCCACAGGCACCTGAGGACAATGATTACTTTCAATTTCCATATAATCTCATGATTAGATCTGTTTAACAGACAAGACCAGGGAAAACATTTCTATAGAAATAGTTCATGTGTTGAATTTAGTACAATCAAGTTAACAGAGGCTTCTCTCAGAAGTGTGCTGGAAAAGCTTTCATTGAGAAGTTTTTTAATACCTTTGTATGTAGTATAGAAAAATTGCAAGGGCAGATATAAAAGTAAATGTGGATTGTGTAGAGACATCTGATTGTTTCTTGAACCACTTATTAAACACAAGGACAGAAAGCCGGATTCCATTGAACAACATGACACATGACTCACAATCAATTGACACTCTATTCCACCGACCTATATGTTTATTTTAATGCCAATATCATTCACTGTCTTGAATAGAGAGGCTTTATAGGAAGCCTTGAAATTCAACTTTTTTTTTTTCAGAACCGTTTTGTCAATTGTATTCCCCTTTGTTCCAATTTACATTTTAAATAAAGCATGACCATTTCTCCAAAAAATGCTGCTGAGATTTTTATTGTGAATACAGTGGATGTCTACATCTGTTGGAGGGAAGGCATAAAAAATAAGACTGAAATTCAGCATGTTGATATATCTCCTATGTATTGATAACCTTTGTCATTTCTAAAAAAAACAATTCATTGAAATTTCTTTGTTACATACCTTGCATCATATTTTTTATGTATACCAAAATAGTTCATGAAATCAGACAGTATTAAATGTTACGTTTTAAAACTCATTTTCAGTTATTTGCTGCTAATGTACAAACATATAATGAATTTTCATATATTAATCTTGTTACCTTGTTCATTGTTAGATCTAAAGTATTTTTGTAGAAATCTTAGAATTTTCTATATATCTTTTTTCTATGAATAAAATCATGTTATCTTCTTTATTTCCAATATGAAATGTATTTTGATTTTTTTTCTTATTTGGTCTATGGCTTCCAGTATTTTATTGAACAAAAACCATAGAAGTAGGAATCCTAGTCTTAGCCTTATATTTGACATTAAAATACCTTACTTTTTACTTTACTTTATATACTTCAATCAGATTTTTGAAATTCCCAATTATTTCTCATTTTCTGGATTGTAATCATAAACATTAATATTTTTTAGTTCTAGATGGACACAATACCTTTATTTATTCATTTGTATGTGGTGCTGTGGATTAAACTCAGTGCCTCACACAGACTAGGCAAGTGCTCTACCACTGAGCTACCACCCTAGCCCCATAAATATTGAATTTTATCAAATGAGTTTTTGCATCATTGAAAGTTTCATAGTTTTGCACTTTGTTGTTTTGTTGATATGAAATATTCCATTGGTGGATTTTCAAACATTTACCAAACTTTGTATTCCTGACATGCTCTCCAGTTAGACACTGATGGGAGTCAGAATGTTTAATTCCTACATAAGTTTTCATGTTCAAGGAATTTGCTAGTTTGGTTGCTTTAAGTTAATTGACATAAAGTTGTTAAAAATATTTCCTTAATATTATACAAAAGCCTATAGATGGTGTAAAAATATCTATTTTCCTTCCTTATACTGTATTACTAATTTGTTTTGTTGTTATTAAGAAGTCAAACTGTAGATACATTGATTTCATTAACTTTTACTTAAAAATAAGCTTCTGATTTCATAATTTTTTATGTTTTTGAAAATTATTTATTTTTTTATTTTTTACAGACTGCATTTTGATTCATTGTACACAAATGGGATACATCATTTCATTTTTATGGTTGTACATGATGTAGATTCATACCATTCATGTAATCATACATGTACATAGGGTAATGATGTCTCTCTGAGTTCATCATTTATAATGTTTACTCATGTCTCTCTCTTTTACTTTGCTTTTTTATTTTATTTTTCTATTTGTATTGACTTAAGTGCATTTTTCTGTCTTCTAAAGATGATAATTGATTTTTAGATATATCTTGTTCTTCTAATGTGAACTTTTAAATACTTCTTTCCATTCTGTGCTTTAACTGAATCCCAGAAATTCAATGTTTTGTTTCCATTTTCATTCAGTTCAGAATAGTTACTGATTTCTTTTTAAATTCCTTCTCTGACCAATAGGCCATTTAGAAGTATGTTAGAAATACCTTTCTTACTTATTTCTAGTGTGTTTTCTATTATGATCATAGACAATAATGCACTTCCTGTCCTTAGAGGAGAATATTAAAATTATCTGTTTTAAGAAATTGTCTATTTCTCTTTTTATTAGTTCTAGTTTAATGTAGCTTGAAATACTGCTAATAGAGTACATGACAATATTATATACATATTGTGTATCTACAACTATAGCATATATACAAAGGGTATCATTTGTTCCTTCATCAACAAAATGCATGAAAAATTAATACTTATGTTCTGTTGGTTATTATGAGAGTTATAAATAGGATAACAAGTAAAGTAGTCCAAATATTGTCTGATAAGCCAGCAATAAAAGTAATAGTGACAAATATCATTATGTGTATGATATATACCAAATATTTCTCATGCTGCCCTTTCCCTCTAATGCATTAGAAATTTAATTTTTTAATAAGACATATATATGGAAGAAAACACACAAATACCAATTTTATTGCACACTTTTTGAAAAGCTGAGACCAGGACATTAAATAATGTAAAATCCAATATTTTTGAACATAAAGAAAATATAAACTAGCAGGAGATGAATTTGTGGCTGGGGACAAATGATAAAGACAAGTCAAGATAGCTTACATAAATGCAATAAATGCAATAACATGAGTATGAGCCATAGTATGGTTCCTTTGCTCTAGCTAAGTCCAAATAAATATGTAAGTAAATGCTTAACAATTTTACAACAGTACAGAGACCAGACAGCTGGAAATTTTGAAAGTAAAATCCAAGAGAGGAGCAACATGTGTGAAGTTTTCTCTGTGTAAGTATCTTCCTAAATTTTGTACAGAGGGAGCACTCTGGTTTTTTAATTTTTTTAAATTCTTAATGCTCCATGTTGTAGATGTTTTTAGCACAGGCCCTAAACTCATCGGGTACAACTTTAGAGCTCGCTGTTATCATAAAACAGCCTTTAAAGTCTGAGGGTAATGCTTTGTGTAGTTTAATCTGTTGAGTGCCCCATACAGCTCTAACTGCCTGAATATTCTAGGCAAGAATACTCAAACTACTATAGCAACATCTCTACTATATATTGCATTTTTAATGTCCTAGGATATATTCTTACTAAATTTATTAATTTTTTCTTTTTGACTAAATACAGACTAATTAAGAAGAACCATAAACTGTAATTTTATGGTATATTACTCAAGCATATATAAATGATTCAGGATTATCCTGTTCTCTATTCATGATTACTTAATGAGTACTAACCAGAAAAAACTAATCATAGTATTATTTAAAACCTACATCGCCAAGAAACAATGTCTGCTCACTTAACTACACCCAGTGTCTGCTTGAACTGTCAATCATGTGTACTATTGGTAAAGTGTATTCACTTTTGAAGATAGCTCTAATTTTCAGCCACCAAGGGTGCCTGGTTTCTGTTGGTACTGTTGGGAAATACCAACAAAATATAGGAAATCACTCCTGAGTATCTCTAGGAGAAAAACAAAAAATAATTTGACCAAGGGACACACAAAAAATTCAGAAAATATAGTTTGTATTTTAGAAAGTGACTTACATACATGTATGATAGAAATATGTGCTTTTATTCAGATGATTTTTAAAAAGTAACCTTTCAAAGAAACAAATTTAAAAGCTCTTTTTTCAAAATTGATTATTCATCATTCATGTAATAAGAATAGATACATTTGCTTTTAAATTACAGAAATCATAGATTGCCCTCACAGTTAATGCTATAAAAGCAAAAAGATAAATGTATATTAAAATGAAAAATCACAGAAGATGGGGATACAATATATCTCCCTTTTTCATCGATGGTTTTAGTTATCAGCAGTCAATGACATCTGAAAATATTACATGGAAATTTTCAGAAATAAGCAATTCACAAGTTTTTAATTGGGTGCTCTTAAGACACTTATTAAATAATCTCTTCTATTGCAAAATTATAGTGCTTGTGTTTAAATAACCTTTATTTTACTTAATTATGGCCCCAAAGTGCAAGAGTAGTGATGCTGTCAATATAGATATGCCAAGTAGAAACCATGAAGTGCTTTCTTGGGGGTGAAAAGGTAAAAATGCAAAAAAAAAATGATAAACAAATTCCATTCACATTTTTATTAGCATATATTGTTATAATTGTTCTATTTCATTATTAGTTATTGTTAAACTCT
This sequence comes from Sciurus carolinensis, assembly GCF_902686445.1. Lineage (NCBI taxonomy): Eukaryota > Metazoa > Chordata > Mammalia > Rodentia > Sciuridae > Sciurus > Sciurus carolinensis. The sequence continues at coordinate 16,210,740 of NC_062224.1, forward strand.
TACTGTGCCTAGTTTATAATTCAAATTTTATCAAAGATATCTGAGATTTATTCAGACCTTTGCTGAGGGTCCTAAAATATATCTGCCAAGGATAAGAGGGAACATATGTATTTCTACAATCTAAAATAAACAAACGACACCTAATTCCCTTTCAGCAGAGGAAAAGTAAAATAAAAAATGTGATGATTTGCTAAGTAACATCAATGTAGCCAGCTCTAGACAGGTGAGGATGCAATAAGAAGAAGAAAATCATAAATAACTAACAAATCAGTTAACCTTTTATGTTTGTGGTTTTAGAAGAAGAAATAATACCAACAAATCACATAAACGGTTTGAGGTGTTTGAAGGTCATCTAATCCAAAAGTGTCCAAAAGTAGACATTGAATTATATGCATGTTGTTTTTGTATTTGTGTGCGCATGTACATACTGTAATATTTCATTTTCACAATGTGCATGTCAGGAAGACGAGTGAGAAACAACAAAGGAGACCTTGCCATCCTTGAGGATTTAGGATATGCTGCTTCCTTGTCAATGGCAAAAGTCTTCCAAGCAGAGTTCAATGAATAACACAGCTAATATGCTCAGATTCAAAGCACCATATACGTAATTGCTCAAAAACCATAGTCGGGGCTGGAATTGTGGTTCAGTGGTCGAGTGCTTGCCTAGCATGTGTGAGGTACTGGGTTCAAGCTTCAGCACTGCATATAAATAAGTGAATAAAATAAAGGTCCATCAACATCTAAAAAACATTTTAAAAAAAACACATAGCCAAGCTTTTGTGAAAGAAAAATAAGAAATTCCATCAGAGTCCTGTGTTAAATTTTTGGGTCAGATTTTACAAATTTATATCTAGGATGTTATACATCCTATTAACTGAGTAAGGGCTATAACTTATGGTAAACAAGGACACAAAGAGACTCTGTGCCCTGAAATTATGAACCTTATTATTTATCAATGGGGCAGAAATCAAGGGGATCTGTTTCTCTGTAATTATAGATGGGAGGGACCTTACAGGACTTCCACCTTTGATGGAACTGAGATACTATGCAGGTTGTGAGAATATGAAGTCGGGTGTAAGGACCCAGGATGATTCCAAGTGGTAAGAACTGGATCAGTGAGAAGATACCTGGTTACCAAATGAAAGTCCCATCTTTCATTTGAGGAACTGTTTTTAGGTCAGAAAAAATTATGAGATAATTATGCTAAATGCCATTTGGTAAACTACCTATTCCATCTGGTTAGAGTTAGGTTAAGGAAGGAGATATAGGGGATGGAAAAGGAAGAAGGATAGGCAAAGGCAGTTGAGTGGTTTTCTGTGCTGTGTGTGGCAGATGAAGTGCCGGCAAGAAGTGAGAATGTGGATGATATATTAGGAGTGTCTCTGGACCTACTACGTTCCTCTTCATTCAGCCTGTACATTATAAATGGAAGTGTAATGAGAAGACTCCTTCCCCAAAGCATCTCATAGTTAGGAATTTTTTAAATCGAGCCGGTTAAGAATTCTTTTTTGACTTGCATAAGATATTATTTACATTTCCTTTGTATGTTGCATGTACATTTCCATAGTAATAGAAAAAATTTTTTTGTAGTACTGGGGATTAACTCCATGGTGTGTACATGCTAGGCAAGTGCTCTACCACGGAGCAACATCTCCATCCTTTGCAAAAATGATTCTTTTATGAGCAAATGTAATATCCTTGGTGTTTTAGTCAGCTTTTTCGCTGCTGGGACTAGAAGATCAACAAGAACAATATTAGAGGAGGAAAATTTATTTGAGGACTCACAGTTTTAAAGATCTTAGTCCATAGAAGGCCGACTCCATTCCCCAGGGGCTCCAGGTAAGACTGAACATCATGGCTGAAGTGTGTGGCAGAGGGAGGTGGCTCACATGATGATCACAAAGGAGAGAGAGAGAGAGAGAGACCTCACTTGTCAGATACAAATTATATACCCCATAGCCAGGCCCCCAATAAACCACTTCCTCCAGCCACATCCCACCTACCTCCAGTTATCACTCCATTAATCACAACAGGAATAATAGCATTAGATTAACGCCATAGCCCAATCATTCCTCCTGCAAATCTTGTATCATCCCACATGTGAGCTTTTGGGGGACACCTCACACCCAAACCATAACTCTCGGTAAGCAGGGTATTTTTTCCTAACCCTGCTACTCAAACCTTGGTCCATATTGACAATAATGGCATAAGCTGGAAAATTATTAGTAATGCAGAATCTCAAAGCCCACTGTGTGATTTGTATGCACCTTAAAGTTTGAGAATCCCTGCTTTGGATCCAGAATATGCTTATTGGTATGCTTTTTTTGGTCATTAGTGAAAAGGAATATTCCTTAATGAGATTTATTAAGCAAACTAGACTTCAAAGAACCAGTGACCCTACATTTCATTCTTGGTTCAATCATTCACTTAATGTGTGATCATACGTAGTGCACTTGGCTTCTCATGCCTTAATTCTGCCTTAGTAAGAGAAAAATTGAACTTTACTTCACAATGTTGCCTTTCTATGGATCTTCAACAAAAAATCAGTTTTAAGGACAAATATTAGTAAGTTAGACTCTGGGGAAACAGTTGAGATGACTCTGGCTGAGGTGCTTGTGATATTGAATGTATGGGGTTTTGTCACCAAATCAGCCTGTTTAGTAACACCATTAGCTTTGTGCCAATAAAAGAGACACATAACAGAGTCACACACTCATCAGCTTGCACAATTCACACATAAACACTCACCCAAACACTTTTTCCCAAGGAGAAAAGCAGATGAAGGTCAAGTAACAATGCACTTGTTCCTCCTGAACTATCAGAGAGCTAGCATTTTAAAAAAGCATTATAGATTCAACATATGTACATGCATTTATTCATGTGCATTAAAGGGTTGGCAGCTCATCAAGTGTTCTCTTCAATATCTAATGGATTGATTTTTAAAAAATGAGTTTAAGAAGAAGGATTGTAAAAACAACACAGTGGTGTTCAGGTTCTGATTGCTTTCTCCCTTGGGGATCCTTGAGACACAGTCTAATTAACTCTTTTCACAAAAAAAGATTTCCGGGAGTCACATTGAATTTCCTTCACCTTGTAGCCCTCGTATGTTCTCCTGGAAAGAAATCAAGGAAAGCATGGTGTGAGCTTGCTCCTGGTGTGTGTGCAATACCAAATTCAATCTCTTAAGATCACGGCAATCTTCAAAGAGTTGAGTGGTGTAACGGACACCATAAGTTCCCATCAGCATGACCAGTGCTGATCACAGTCATAGCACTTAAGCAAAATCAAACATTACTCTTTAAGGAAACTGAGAGGCAAGACAGTTGTTCTAATTCTGGTTTGAATAGAGTGTACAAAGATGTGAATTCCAAGTTCACTTCTGAAAGCAAAGACTCAAATATGTTCCACATGTTTACATTAGAATAGTTCAAACAAAGCAGGATATCCACATGATGAAATAATACATACTAATTAAAATAGTATATTGAAGATCACTTAATAATATTGACATGCTTACAACATTTTATTAAATATAAGAAAGTACTATTAAACAAGTGCATCTATTAAAACATCTAACTTCTTAATTATTTTGTGTCCACCACAAAAAAACAAAACAAAACAAAAATATGGTATGTTTTAAAAACCCATTTTAGCATAGTCACACAGACTAAAAGCAAACCACGTAGGAAATATAATTTTAATCAGATTTCACTATGGCTAAACATCTCTAGAGCCTAGTATATTTTTCAGGTAACCTAAATTGCAAAGCCTCTAAATAAATATCAGTTTATATTTTACAATTGGCAACAGACTTAAAAGCCAACAGGCCATTTTAAAGTCCTAAATCTGGAAGACTTGGAAAATTAAATCAAATGAAGATTCTTAGGAAATTACAGAGTATTTTCAGTAACAAGAGTTTAATGGAGTGGCAGACAGTGAACAATAGTAAGAATTTATATGCTTTCCACTGGACATTCTCTCATGGAAGAATTAGTAGCAAACTGTTATGTGACAAATATGACTTTATATCCTTCCAAGTGTCTCTTTGGCTTTTTTAAAAACCACCCTTTCCTAGGACTGCTGGGTCATATTGGAAAGTATCCAGCTATGAGACTCTGTGCCATGAAGTTTTCCTCACAGAAGGTTCTTAGCTTGGCACGTTGGTATCCTTGTTTGATGTTTTTAGCTCTGGTTCTGAAGGAATTACCTTTCTTCTTTTTCAGATAGATTTGTACTTAGTACCTATTTAGAACAAAATATCATATTTACATTAAATTCATTATGAAGAGTTTTGAGATTTTAATGAATTCAGGAGGTTTTATTTTTCATTCGAGAGACGTGGTAGCAGGATATTGGTCTTGGATTCTGTGGGGTACCCATCGAGGATGCTGTTGAACACTGCAGTCTTCATTGTATCATTCACAGGAGGAATGACAAAATTGAAACACAAAGGGAGCGTTAAAACAAAAGGTACGTAAAATCTAATCAAATGATGACAAAGCCTCCCGTCATACACCAAGTTTAGGCAGTGATTTGATTGCTCGGCCCTTCTGAGACTGTGTGTGGAATGGGTAAAGATCATACCACTTGAAGCTTACACTTCATTGAGTCAGCATTCCTTATTTTCTGTGCAATTTTGAAATCAGGATTTAGAGCAAGGAGAAGTATAGCCTTAGGCCCCACAGAGACTTCACAGAGTCACAGTCTTAACATGACAGAGTGACAGGACTGTGCAAAGCTCTCTAGTTTCACGAGGGTTGCTGTCACATGAGATTTTTTGTAAGACCTTTTTTCCTCCTTTTACCACTCCCTCCTCATAAATGTGTGAATTTTTTAGAGCAAAAACTTACCATTTCCTTCACACACGCTCACACACACACACACACACACACACACACACACACACACACCATTTTAAAACCGCTCTTTCTCTAGACGAGAGTGATGCTCCTTAGGGCACCCTTCCTGATTGCTTTCTTGGCCTTCCAGGTGTAAACATTCTTTCACCTCATTTGAAGTGTTGTTTTTAAATAAGTGGTGAAAAACCGCTTCCTGATTTTCATCTGTCTGTTTGCAATTATCAGTCACTTCCTACTTCACCCCAACTCACCTTCAGAGAGCCCTGCATGTGCATGTGCATGTGTGTGTGCACGTGCTTATGTGTGTCTGCTTTGTGACCTCATAAAATGTCATGAGTGAATATGTGTGAGCTTAAAACTATTGTTTGTATACTGTGCATGCTATTTCCTGCTTAGGTCCCTAGTGGATCAAGCATGTGTTATTATTTTGTATTTTATGATTACTCCTATTTATTAATCCTTGTCATTGGAGCATTCTACACTATAATTCATATGCTGATTCTCAATTCCACTCTTTTTTTTTCTCTGTATTCTTTTTGGTCCCCCTGCAATCATTGTGGTTAATATACTCTCACACTTAGACCCTGCCATGCTTTTATCCACCATTACTTTTTTTACTGCCTACATTTCTCTTGTTTTTAAGATTGTTTATATATTAATAATACATCTGCAAGTACTGTCTTGTGTAAACTGTTTCATATAAGAAATATTTTCTGCTAACATTTGGGAAATTCTAGTATCATATTTGTCTGAATACTCTGTGTTCTGACTTATCACCTCTGCTCCAAGACTAAAGGTGACCATTAAATTTCAGCCCCAGGTGTTTGTTAAAGAAAGTATTTATGTTAGTGTGATAGAGGCAGAATTCAGCATTACCGTATGGGTCTAATAAATGAGTAAACTGGGCAAGTAGTAGGGGATAGAAATAGGAAAGAGACTTGGAGTAGGAGTTTGTGTGTTTGTCCTTTGTGTTGTGTGAGTATGTGTGTGTGTGTGTCTGTCTGTCTGCTAAGATAGAAATCTTTAAATCTTGTTGGATAAAAAAGATTCAATTTAGAGGAAAAGATTGAAAATATAAAAGAAAACTGGAGTTTTCCACTTCTATCTCAGAAAGAGAAAAATGGAAAGGGTATTGTTCCCATCCTAACAAAGGAAAAAGTAGGGTAAACCATGAAATCATAAATTTCAAAGAGCTGAAGTTACAGGGCAACCTAAGCAGCTTAAAATTCAAGAAAAATCAGCTACTTCATCCTCCCTGGAGAAATGACACCAACAGAATGTCTTACCTGTAGCCAAATATGAGAAGAAGACAGAGTAGACCTAAGACCCAGTGCATAAAATTTTACTGGATAGCAAAAGGACAAATATCAGATACCATGAAGAATTTACACCCGCCGCAGGTCTATGTCCATGAACCACCAATGATGGACTATATGAGCTGAGTTTGGAGAGATGTTCTTTTGTTGGTACAAGTATATAGAAGGAAGAAGGTTGAATCTCCAATTCTACTGGGATTATTCTTTTCAAAGACTTAAGCCTTCAAGAGAAATGCTAGCCCTGAGGTTGCAGGTATGCTACATCCATTTCTTATGGTGTTAGGATAGAGTGACGAAGTTCTCTGAACTTGAGAAGGTCTCCAAGGGGCACTGAAAAGGACTGAAGCCACGATCTTCTGTGAACGTTTGTAGAGCTCTCCTACTACAGGACGAAGGGCAGGAAGGGATTTTCCATGGAGAGAAGGAGCAGATGATGAGAATGATTCACCCCAGAGTTGGGCTTACACAACTGACCTAAGAATAAGGTGGGACCGGAACACAGAGAGGACCTATGGCCAATCCTGGGGACCCTGAGTAACAAGCAACAGTAGTCTACTGCTGGGGGATGGGCAGAGCACAAAGAAGACCTTCTGTGGTACAGAAGAGAGTGACTGAGTCCTTAGGGTAGAACATAAACACTGGTAAAAACCTCAGTCACTGACGCCTTGCCCAGCCAAAATCTTTAGATTTGAAACTGGTGGTGCAAAGCAAGTAGCCACATTTCAATTCCTGTTTTAAGTTGATTTCTGAATCATTCTTAAATTCTTGCTAAGAGCAAATACTATTTGAATGTGTAACTATCAACACCTTTCCAGAGATTTATGTGTTCACCTTCGTATCAAAATGGCTATGTCTACAATCATGTGACTGGTTCAGATGGGAACCGAGTGCATGTCCTTTATCTCTCATGCTCCTCAAGAACTTTTTTTTTGGTAGTTATTATCACCGTATTGAAACTTTTTATTTGCAAGTCTCTCTGTGTCTCTATATTTTACAAATGTGTTGATTCTTTAGAGTTCCACTGATAATGAGATTCTATGCAAGATAAAAGAGGGAAGTAAATAGTGGTTTAAACACCATAAGGGTTGATTTGAGTCTAAATACATTTTTTCATTTCACCAAACATTTTCTTTTTTGTTATTGCTTTTTTTTTTCCTAAAGGTGTCCTTGATCCTATTTATGATAACTTTATTGCTTCTTCATACAGACACTATAATAAACTTAAAAGTCAATAAAATAATGGTGAATCTGTATTTATGACATAATGATAATAGTTTCAGTAGGTTTTATGCTACAGATTCTCATATTTATTTGATTCTATGGGGCATTAAATAAATACCACATTGCTAAAATGTTTGTACCTATATAAGGACACAGCATTTTAGAGCTAATAAGGATCTTAAAATTGAGCTTACTTAGTCAGGTAATGAATTGAGGGGCACAGAGATTAAATGATTTGCAAGGTGTAGTTGTTGGTTAGTAGCAAATCAGAAGAGAACCCAGGTATAATGATTAATTTTATGAATCAGCTTGACTGAGCCATGGGTGCCCAGATATTTGATAGAAGATTATTCTAAATATTTCTCTGAGGTTGTTTTTGAATGGGATTAACATTTTAATTGGTGGGCTGAGTAAAGCAAATTTCCCTCTTGAATGTGGATGGACCTTATCTAATCAGTTGAAGGACTGAGTAAAAACAAAACAAAACAAAAAAACCTGTCCTCCCCCCGAAAGGGAAATCATTCTTGCTTGGTGGCTTTTAGATGCTCTCCCTAGATATTAAGACCTCTGGCCTTCACACTGGACCTACATCACTTGCTTCTCTGGATCTTCAGCTCCCCAACTCAACCTGGAAATCACAAGAGTTAATTCCTTATAATAAAGTTCTTAATAAATTTGTATTTCTTCTGTGAAGTTCCATTGCTCATTTATTGATTTTTTTTTTTTTTTTTTTTGGTGTGAAGTGTTTTTAGTTTTTTATGTATGCTGGAGATGCTGGTGGCAAAGATTTTCTCCTATTCTGTAGGCTCTCTCTTCATTCTTGATTGTTTCTGCTGTGAAGAAGCTTTTTAGTTCAATGTCATCCCACTTATTGATTCTTGATTTCACTTCTTGCATGTTGGAGTCTTGTTGAGGAAGCAGGTTCCTAAGCTGACATGATGGAGAGGTGAGCTTGCAGTTTCTTCTAAGATGCTCAGGGTCTATGGTCTAATGTCTACATCCTTGACTCACTGAGTTGAGTTTTGTGCAAGGTGAGAGATAAGGGTTAAATTTTATTCTGCTACATATAGATTTCCAGTTTCCTCAGCACTATTTGTTGAAGAGGATATCTTCTCTAATATATGTTTATAGCACTTTTGTCTAGTATGAGATAACTCTATTTCTGTGGGTTTGTCTCTGTGTCTTCTATTCTGTTCCATACAGCATGTTCAACAAGTATATGAAGAAAAATGTTCAACATCTCTAGAAATCAGAGAAATTCAAATTAAAACTACACTGAGATTTCATCTCACTCCAGTCAGAATGGCAATTATCAAGAATCCAAGTAACAGTAAGTATTGGTGAGGATGTGGGGGAAAATGTACACTCATCCCTTGCTCATGGGACTACAAATTGGTGCAACCACTCTGGAAAGCAGTATGGAGATTCCTCAAAAAACTAGGAATGGAACTACCATTTGACCTTGTTATAACACCTCTCAGTATAGATCCAAAGGACTTAAAATCAGCATACTGCAATGACGCAGCCATATCAATGTTTATAGCAGCAGCTCAATTCACAGTAGCAAAGATATGGAACCAACCTAGGTGCTCTTCAACAGATGAATGGATACAGAAAATGTGGCATATATGCACAATAGAATATTACTCAGTCATGAAAAGATGACTTTATGACTTTTACTGGGATATGGATGGATCTGGAGACTATCATGCTAAGTGAAATAAGCCAATCCCCCAAATCGAAGGTTGTATGTTCTCTCTGATTTGTGATTGCTAATGTACAATAGGGTGTGTGGCAGGGGCAGATATAAGTTCCTTGGATTAGACAAAGGAGAATGAAGGGAAGGGAGGGGAGATAGGAATAAGAAAGACAGTGAAATGAATCTGACACAACTTTCCAAAGTACATATATGAATTCACCACAATGAATCTTTACAACATGTACAACCACACATTTGGGATCCCAATTAGAATAAGATATGTTCCATGTTGATATAAATATATGAAAATATGCTCTATTGCCATGTATTTCTAAAAAGAACTAATTTTAAAAAGTTTAAGAAACTAAATTTCTTAATACATACTCATTTGCTGCCCAATGAGACTGCAATCCCCAGTGAACCATGCATCGTAGTGGCCCTCTAAGATTACAGAGGAACTGAGAAATTCCCATCACCTAGTTGTGATGTAGCCATTGTATCACTGCAATGCAATAGAAGGACATTATAAAAGAAACCTCAAGTATGGCTGATACATTTGTGTGGAGAACACAGGGCTTGATAATGATAATAAATGACTGTGCTACTGGTTTATGGTTTACTGACCTATACTTTTCATTACTATTTAGAATGTACTCCTTCTGGTTATTAAAAAGTTTACTGTAAAAGAGTAAGCCATGTTGCACCAGCAGTAGTCTCAGGCCTCTCGTGTTTACTGCGTCTCTTCGTTATAGTACTTCCACTTGCGCTCAATTTAATTTTATGTTGTTTAGTTCTTCATGACTCTAGGAATAATACCATTTCCTTCTCTCTCCACCCACACATGCTATATGGCTTAGTGTGTAATAGACTATACCTAGGTTTTGTTAAGTTCATGACAGTACGTTCACATAATAACAAATAATAAAATTGCCTAATGAAGCTCCTCTTCTCCTCTTTCTTTCTTTTTATTTTATTTTTTTGCAGTACTGGGGATTGACCCAGGTGCCCTCTACCACTGAGCTACATCCCCAACCTTCTTAATTTTTAATTTTTATTTTAAAACAAGGTCTCACTAAGTCTAATGAAGCATATCTCAAAAGCTATCCCTGTCATTAAGCAATGCATGCCCTGGTGGTGTGTGTATGTGTTCTCCATATCCTGCTTCACCGGACAACCTTGACTACTATAGTAGGTATTACATCACAAAACAGAAAGGGCTTTCCTACTCTTCTGCTCTGTGCTACTCTTTGGAATTTGGAACTGGCTGTGAGAGAAGTGCTCTACTCTATTCTTTACAGTCAGTGACCTCATCACAGCTCCAAAAGGCCAAGAATCCCAGGAGCCTGTACCAGGAGTGGGGAGGAGGTGCAGCTCTCTGATTGACTTGAACCAGTCTTCTTTAGCCAAAGAGGCTCTCAGCCACTTCCTTACTCTCCAGGTTTCCATGAGCACTCTAGTCATTTTGCCTTGGCTCATATTCCCTGATAATTTGTAGGGGCAAAAGTATATAATGAGGAATTCTTCTCAACAAAAGTATCTTTGTTTACCTTTATAAATTTAAATATAATTACCATTAGTTTCCAAATTTGAATCCCATATTTCAGATACATTTTGTAATGTGCATTACATCCATGCACACATGCACACATACACACACAGACATTCAGTAAGTATGTATGTTTTAAATGGCAGGTCATGCATTACATGTTACTGGTTTTCCATAAATATATATATGAACCCTTGGGATCATATTATTTTCAAGGTCTATTTGAGAAATTCAATGATATTTATTTATAATTTACTTATAACTACAATATATATGTATGAGAATATAATATCAGCATAATATATATTGTGAACTTTTATAACTAGTGCGTAAAATTTGTTACTGATTAAAAGTTTAATTTCAGATATATTAAGTAGTCTACATTTTGAAGGACATATGGACACAAATCCAAATCTATATATTAATAATCTATGGTACGTTTAGGTTCCAATATGTCTTTCCTTGATACTAATTCTCAAATAAAACTATTATAATATTGGCAAGTCTATTCCTCTTAAGGAAATAATTCAAAATTCACTTATTAAATTCCATGATCTTAAGATAACGTATTATCAAGTATTTTATCACCTCTTTCAAAAGCAGCAATGAAAGGGCCAGCGGAGGATGACAGGGTTCTCTACTGCAATTGGGTGAAATTAGTCAAAGGAAAACATTAGCTGTCTCCCCATTAGAGATTTGGTCATCCAAAACTTCATTTCAAAACACAGGAATTAAAATGAACCCAAGTCGATGCTCCCTTCGATTTGTGTTCCAGTGATCGTCATGGAGATTGAGGTTGAGAAAAGTGGTCAAACATGTAGAAAGTGGAGTTGGGGCTGACAGGTGAAATCCAGAAGGTTGATAGGCTTGTGTCAGAGAGAAATCTACCCACTTTTTCTATCAACAGATGTAATTTGGAAAACTTACACTTTTCTCCCTGTTTAACTGTAGTTCCTCATTAATGTACTCACTGTATGGCACAGCTAACTAAGAGGACTGAAGAAGAGCATTTGGGAATAAGTGTCAAATCAGCAAATGGAGGTGGGGTGAAAGGAAAGTGGAGAGAGGTTTAGGAGCTGAGCTCTGGCCAGGCAGCAATTTACTCTTCAGCAGACCTGGTTTTTGCCAGGTTTAAAAGCCAGTTCAAACTGTTATTGAAAAAAAGAATGAGGTATAGTTACCATAGCAACTGACATACCACATGGCATTAATATTTTCCCTCCTGAGAAGAAGAAAGCCCATTTTTAAAACAACTGTCACACACACACACTAAAAAAGCTTTCTGACAAACTTACTCAAGTTTTAAGTTTTAAACTGCTTTCCCAAGGCCAAAATAGGGTAGACTTTTAAATCTGTATTTAAATTATGAGGGGGGGGTCAAACAAAAGTTTTGGAAGTTTTGCATTATGAGATAGAAAATGATCTGAACTCTTCTGAATGCTGTGCCCCTCATTACCTGGCATGCAATAATTTATCAGATGTTATCTGTGTTTATGTCAGGGAAGAATGATGGAAACTCTCGTTTAGTATGACAATCACACTCTGGCCCATATCTGTCCCCAAATGACTGACCTGACTGATGATTTACTTGAAAGTCTTTAACTGCTGGGACATTTAATTCTGGCTTAAAACTTACCCTTTTTTTTTTTTTTTCTGAATGCATTAATGTTACTGCTATTGTTTTTTTTTTATTAGTAAAATGTTCTTTTTTTAAAAAAAAAGCTTGTTACTTTTCAAAACTTTATGAAAGAATATTAGTAATTAGAATGTGGATAGTTCCCCACATGATTTGTGTGTTTTATGTTGACTCCCATTGTTCTTAGAATATTTTTCAAAATATATGGCAACTGAGGGAAATATTGGAAGTCTTTTAATGACAAGACCCAATACCTTCAATACCGAGGTGGCCACAGATCAGCACAGCAGACAGCAGAGGAAAGTGAGGAGGAGGAGGCAGTGATGGAGGAAAACACAACAGCTGTTTTAGTCCATTTTTTGCTGCTGTGACTAAAAATTCTGACTAGAACAACTGTAGAGGAGGAAGAGTTTATTTTGGGGGTTCATGGTTTCAGAGGTCTCAGTCCATAGGCAGTTGGCTCCATTCCCGGGGGTTCAAGGTGAGGCAGAACATCATGGTGGAAGAATGTGGTGGAGGAAAGCAGCTCAGATGATGATCAGCAGCAGAGAGACTCCACTTGTCAGATACAAATATATACCCCAAAGCTGCACCCCCCAATACCCTCCTCCTCCAGACACACCCTACCGGCCTTCAGTTATCATTCAGTTAATCCCCATCAGAGGATGAATTCACTGATTAGCTTAAGGCTCTCATAACTGAATCATTTCTCCTCTAACCTTGCATTGTCTCACACATGAGCTCCTCATGTGCAAACCATCACAACAGCCATGGTGTCTGAACCACAAGAGCAGATGCAAGGAAAAGGAAAGGAATGGTCAACAGTGTCCAATACTACTGAGAAGGACAGAGCCTTGTCCACTGACATCAGTCACAGAGAAATCAAGAGTAGGGGAGCAGGATGGAAAACCCTGACGGTAGTTCTTTAAGAGAAAAGGATGAGAAGAATTAGAAAGTCCATAAAGCTTTTTCTACACGGGATAAAAATGATGTGTCAGAGCTGGTGGATTCAAGACAGGACCTTTTTTTTCAGATGGGAGACATACAAGCTTGTGTCTACACTACAGGGAATGATTAAAGGGATGGAATCTAACTACAAATGGAATGACTGGTTTCAGAGATATGATGAAAAATTCATCTGTGATGAAATGCTAAAAGGCAGAGAAAATGAGAACTGGAAGTGGTGGTGGAAGTCTGCTAAGTTTTTACTTCATTTATCGTAATTTTCTCCTTATAATGGGATATTGTATTACCATCTAAAGGTGAGGCTGCTGGAAGGAGGTGTTTGAGGTTTGGAACATAGTTGGAGGTGAAGAGCTGAAGAAAATATAAAGTGATTTCCAGTCTTAAAAACTCATCTGAGGTATGTTATAAATTTCAAACATACACAGTTAGGTGTTTATGTGTGTGTGTTTCTCAAACCATAATGGGCCAACTGATGGCAGATGTGGACCAGGCACAGTTAGATTTAACAAAGGCTCTGGATTTTCTAGGTAACTACAGTGAAAAGAGAGAAGGATAAGGAAGTCAATGAGAAAGCAGAAAGTCATTCCAGTGATGAACTAGGGAATCTAAACTGATTTAAAAGGCAAGAAAAAGCATTTAGTGAGTGAGGGACAGTGAGAAGTTGGTAGGTTCTACAGAATAAAAATTCAAGTGATAATTCCCAAAATGTTTCAGGAATCAGAGAGAATGAGCCAGAAATAGAACATGATAAAGAGAAGGACACACACGTGCCTGAGATTAGGGCGAGATTGCGGTAAATGATTTCGCACGAAGTCTCTGTAATCCTTATACCCGTAGTTGAAGATAATTAATGCACATAATATTCTCACAGAGGATAAAGGTAAATATTACAAATGTAGCTACATGACAGCAGGAATTTTATTTGTCGTCTTTTCTGATATTTACTGATCAAACAATATGTATGTCATTTGGGAGGATTTTGATGTTTTAGTTGAACAAGTGGATAGATGGATAGGTGGATGGATGGATGGATGAATGGATAAAAATATTGCTATTCTGCTAATTATATAGTAAGTAAAAATATAGATTGCTAAATGACACAAAGGATCCTTCTGTAATTCATCAGACACTAAAATATCACTAACAGGTACTGTTGGATGAGGACTCCTGCCTGGGATTTTTCCATCTCCACTTCTCCACTGGAATGCATTCCTAGAGTACGTGAGTGTTAGTGGTCCTTTTCTCAGGAAAGCAGTTAATGGGCTCTTATTTTTCTTACTTGTTTTACTACAGATATACTCTATCGTCAGTAAAGATGTAAAGTCAGGTACATTTAAGAGTAAATCTTGCCAAGTGCAACATGGCACTGCCTGTAATATCAGGGACCCAGGAGACTAAGGCAGAAGGATTTCAAGCTCAGAGTCAGCCTCTGTAACTTAGGGAGGCTCTAAGCAACTTAGCGAGAGCCTGTCTCATAAAAAATAAAAAGGGTTGGGGGGATACTTCTCAGCGGTTAAGCACTTCTGGGTTCAATCAGTAGTGCCAAAAAAAAAAAAAAAAAAAAAAAAAGAGAGAGAGAGAGTAAATCTGAAGTAATGAATAAGCATTATAAATTAATAAATTTTTTTAATTTCTTATTTTAGTTACACATGACAGCAGAATATATTTTGGCAGATTATGCAGGCATAGAGTATAAATTGTTCTATTTAGGATCTCACTCTTGTGGTTAATAAATAATTAAATACAGGTAACCCTCATTTTCTATTCTACAATGCTAGAATCTTGTCTCTCATGACTGGAATCTAAGACTAATATCTCTTTTAATAGTTGGCACCAAAAGAAAACAATAAAAAGAAAGTGAAAAAGAAGATTAATTCATAATACGTAGCAGACGTACTAGCATTATGACCCCAAAGTGAAAGGATATTGTGTTTAAACACACAATGTAGCCCACTCATACTTGGCTTAGGCCCTGGTTAATGTCAACGTAGGCATGATGGGGTTGTGTGGAATAAGAAGACTTAGTCAACTGTGAGATAAAATAGATCTTTATCTTATAAGGTTATATGTCAGGTACCGACTTGGTTTCTCCAGCTGAACCACATGCCCAGCCCCGTGGCAACAAGGCCTTGAAACCGGAAATTTAGTTCCTTTAGATCCTTGCTTCGCGGATTCATCACCAGATTCATTCCATTCTTGAAGGCCCAGGGAGGACTCAGAAGCTGTGTCCACCCCTGGCATTCTTCTTTGTCTGACCTTTCTGTCCCTTTTTGCTTGTTGGACAATTGAATGAAAGCGACCTTGTCATTTTCAAATGTCTTGTACCTAACTCACTCTTTGTATGCTCAAGTATTTCAAGCATAGTATAGTGTTGAAGGCCTGATAAAAGAAAATATAGGGTAAAGAAAATAAACAAACAGTGTTGTAAAATTTAAAAACTATGTAAATCTCAGAATTGGTTATTTTATTAGTAAATCCCGTTGTGCATTGATATACTTTGTGTACATTTAAAAATATACTTTAACTTCTCTACCAAGACCGCTCTATTGTCTTTTACCTATTAATGTGGTCTCAGGTCTGATTAACATTTGTCCTCTTGTTGGTGGCCTAAGTGCCTAAAAAATGCTTTTTTCCTCTAATACATCATGATTGTGTGAGCAGAAAATTCAGATCTTTATTTCAGGAAAATTATTTCCTTATATTCTACTTCAGACAGTGTTTATCTTCATTTTCTGGGTTCTCTACCTCAATGATATCACTAATTTTTAATTCATTTCTTTTCTATACCTAATAGCTATTGTTAGATTGCTATAATATGTTTAAATTTCTTGTACATTTTCTCAAGATTTTCCTGTCATTTACACAGACAAAAAAATCCCCCAAGAAACTCTAGTCTCTGATGATTCCAATTTAATCTTTTTCTGCAGAGAATTCATTTTGTCTTGTTAGCTATTTGATTAGATTTATATTTTTTTCAAATTTTATTTTTAATTTATCTCCTTTTTGAAATATTTCCATTGAATTAATTTTAATAAAATATTATAATCATGAATAAAGCAAGTACAGAGAATTTCTTTCTCTTCCCTGAGTACTGAGTTATGTTTTCATCTACATAGAGTTCTTTGTCCCTTTTTCTTCTTTCCTCCCTCCTGCCATTCTTTCCTTCTCTTCTCTGCCTGCCTTCCTTCCTTCCTCCATTTTTGTCTTTCTGCCTTCCTTCTTGCTTGCTTTCCTGTAGGTACCTGTTTATGTTGAAGCAAAGTCCCTTCTTTTCATCTTGCTCATGCATGTTGGAAGGTTCTTTCCAAACCTTCTCTTTACTTTGATCTAATACTGTGATATTTTTAATGTATCTGAGAATCAATTGTTTTCCTCCTTGAGCTAAAAAAGCTTAGTGGTGATCATTTTGGTTCCATCAAGTAGCTCTTCTGCGTAAGGAGAAGGCCCCAACAAGATCTCAGTGGTAAAATTTCTGTTTTAGGAAATCTGCTTCTGCTCTCACTTGTGAGACCAGCATAGACTCACTTTCCATAAGTGAGGGTTACGGAAACACAGGTTTCCATGGAGGGATGGCCTCCAAGGTTGGTTTCATCCCACAATTCTTTGCAGCCCTAAGATCATTACTTACATGAGGGATGACCTGCTTTATTTTTCTTTCCTACATTTATCCCCACCTGATATCCAGTGTCCATCTTCTTGCTCCTTAGTTGAATGAGGAAAAGTAAGGGTGTCCAGTCAATATAAGTCTTTCCATACATGGAAACTTTTAGAATTCATTAGCGTTACTCTCAGGAAGTATGGAAATGGTTAATAATCAGTCCTTACCAGCATATTCTATCTCTTTCCCTTTTTTATTTGTTTCCTAAGCTGGCTTGTTGGTTTGGTTGGTTTCTGATCTGTGTTGTTGATGTGGTGAGATTTGCCCTGTTCTTTACTGGCTATGATTTAGGAGAGTCTATATGATATTGCTCCAATTAGCCATCTTAACGTGAATGTCTACATTTATTTGTGTTTGAAACCAGCTTGGAAAGAAAGCTATATATTAAATAAACCCAGTAAAGTATTTCACTTACTCTTTAAGGTAATGTGATCTGGTCTGCAAAATTCAACGTGGGTTATAGTTGAAGCTTATACTGATATATGATGAAAAGCAACAGAAATAACTTTCTCCATTCTGTTTCTCTTGTGGTACTTTCAGTATCTTATTTCATTGCATTATAGTTGTCCTACTTTCAGAGTTTAAATTTTTGTTTTAAGAAAAAATTATTATATAATTCAGTTATCTCTTCAAGAGGGCATTTTAGGATGTTTTGTATCCAAATATTTGTTTGATATTAGTTTCAGTCAAATAAAAGAAATGGAATTTAGAATTTATGCCGTGATATGAAAACTGCTAATTTTTTTTTTCTGTACAAGCCAATCAGGAAGGTACAACATAATTTCCCTTGCTTTTAAGTTTTTAAAAACAGCAGAGGATTTTAAAAAACAGCACTTTATTCTTTTGCTGTGCTGTTTGACTTTATTAAAACTATTTTGAAAAGAGCCTCTGAGATGTTATTGTATATTAATTCTAATATTAATATTAATCTTAAGGAAAGGACAAGATGTCTACAACCTGCCTCCACCTCAACCCTGTTTCAGCTCAGTAGGATACTTTGCTGCTTTTCTTTTTAAAGTGCGAATGCTAAAGAGATTGGTGGCAATTTTAGAAAAGCTAACTGCATCTGGAGGTGTCAGTGTTCTTGGTAGCAATTTGGATTGAAAGGAAATATATACTGAGGCTTGAACCTACTCAAACTTCATGGGATCCAAGGTTAGAATTAGACAGTTTTCTTCAGTGGGAAAATCTGAGTAATGACAGAACAGCATCTTATTTTTTCCATTCAATAGAGTAAGTCTTTGAGAAATTTTAAATCTGAATTAAATAAGTTTTTTAACCTCAAAGGATTAATTCAAGGTTATTCCTTAACTCAAAAGCATAGTTACACTTTAAAAAAAAAACAAACAAAAAAAAAACTGGGATAGGGCTTTAATGCAGAAATAATAGACCATAAAAAAATCAAGATAAACATAATTTCCAATGAGTATACAAAGTAAGAAAAACGTTTACTGATCATGTGAAAGGACCGCCTTTATAACACATAACTGAGCAGAATTAAAGTTTGTAAAAATTTTTGAAAAAGTAAACAAAATTGATAAACCCTTAGCCACAATAATGAAGAGGAGAGAGAAAACTCAAATTGCTAGAATTCGGGATGAAAAAGGAAAGATCACAACAGACACCATTGAAATACAAGCTATAATTAGAAGCTACTTTGAAAATCTATACTCCAACAAAATAGAAAATATCAAAGACATTGACAAACCTTTAGAGACATATGATACTCCCAAACTGAATCAGGAAGACAGACACAATTTGGACAGATCAATTTCAAGTACCAAAATAGCAGAATATATCAAAAGCCTACCAACCAAGAATAGCCCAGGATGAGATGGATTCTCAGCTGAATCCTACAATACCTTTAAAGAAGAACTAATACCAATACTCCTCAAAGTATTCCAGGAAATAGAAAAGGAGGGAACCCCTCCAAACTCATTCTATGAAGCTATTTTCACTCTGATACCAAAACCAGACACAGATGCATCAAGAAAAAAAAAACTTCAGATCAATATCCCTGATGAACATAAATGCAAAAATCCTTAACAAAATTCTGGCTAATTGCATACAAAACATATTTAAAAGATAGTGCACCACAATCAAGTGGGGTTTATCCCAGGGATGCAGGGTTGGTTCAACGTCTGGAAATCAATAAATGCAACTCGTCACATCAGTAGACTTGAAGTTAAGAATCATATAATTATTTCCATAGATGCTGAGAAAGTGTTTGATAAAGTACAGCACCCTTCAAGCTTAAAACACTGGAAAAACTAGGGATAGTGGAAACATACCTCAACATTGTAAAGGCTATCTATGCTAAGCCCATGGCCAACATCATTCTAAACAGACAAAAACTGAAAGCATTCCCTCTAAAAGCTGGAACAAGATAAGGATGCCCTCTTTCACCATTTCTATTCAACATTGTCCTAGAAACACTAGCCAGAACAACTATACAGACCAAAGAAATTAAAGGGATAGGAACAGGAAAAGAAGAACTCGAGCTGTGGCTATTTGCCGATGACCTGATTCTATATTTAGAGGATTTGAAAAACTCCACTAGAAAACTTCTAGAACTAATAAGTTAATTCAGCAAAGTAGTAGGATATAAAATCAATATGCATAAATCTAATGCATTTCTATTCATAAGTGATGAATCCTCTGAAAGAGAAATTAGGAAAACCACTCCATTCATAATAGCCTCAAAAAAAAATACTTGGGAATTAATCTAATGAAAGAGGTGAAAGACCTCTACAATGAAAACTACAGAACATTAAAGAAATAAATTAAAGAAAACCTTAGAAGATGGAAAGATCTCTCATGTTCTTGGATAGGCAGAATTAATATTGTCAAAATGGCCATTCTACCAATTCAATGCAATTCCAATTAAAATCCCAATGACATTCTTCACAGAAATAGAGAAAGTAATCATGAACTTCATCTGGAAGAACAAGAGATCTTAACTAGGCAAAACAATCCTGAGCAGAAAACGTGAAGCAGGAGGTATCACAATACCAGACCTTAAACTATACTACAGAGCAATAGTAACAAAAATGGCATGGTATTGGCACCAAAATAGACAGGCAGACCAATGGTACAGAATAGAAGACAAACCCACATAAACACAGTTACTTCATACTAGACAAAGGAGCCAAAAACATACAATGGAGAAAAGATAGCCTGTTCAACAAGTGATGGAAATACATATGCAGCAAAATGAAATTAAACTCCTATCTCTCACCCTGGACAAAACTCAACTCAAAATGGATCAATGATTTAAGAAATGGACCAGAGACCCTGCACCAAATAGAAGAAAAAGTAGGCCCAAATCTCTGTCACATTGGCTTAGGATCAGACTTCTTTAACAAGACCCCCATAGCACAAGAAATAAATACAAGAATCAATAAATGGGATAGATTCAAACTAAAAAGATTTTTTCTCAGCACAGGAAATAATCAATAATGTGAAAAGAGAGCCTACAGAGTGGGAGAAAATCTTTTCCACACACACTTCAGATAGAGCACTAATCTCCAAAATTTATAAAGAATTTACAAAACTTCACACCCAAAATACAAAGAACCCAATCAATAAATGGGCCAAGGAATTAGACAGACACTTTACAGAAGAAGATATACAGGTAATTAATAAATATATGAAAAAGTGTTCAACATCTCTAGTAATTAGAGAAATGCAAATTAAAACAAGTTTAAGATTCATCTTACTCCAATTAGAATGGCTGTAATCAAGAACACAAACAATAATAGATGTTGGCGCGGATATGGGGAAAAAGGCACACTTTTACATTGCTGGTGGAGTTGCAAATTGGTGCAGTCACTCTGGAAAGCAGTGTGGAGAATCCTCATAAAACTTGAAATGGACCTACCTTTTGACCCAGCTATCCCACTCCTTGGTTTATATCCAAAGGACTTAAAATTAGCATACTACAGTAACACAGCCACATCAATGTTTATAGCAGCACAATTCACAATAGCTAGATTGTGGAACCAACT
The DNA here is from genome assembly GCF_902686445.1 of Sciurus carolinensis. Taxonomy (NCBI): domain Eukaryota; kingdom Metazoa; phylum Chordata; class Mammalia; order Rodentia; family Sciuridae; genus Sciurus; species Sciurus carolinensis. Next base: position 16,231,648 of record NC_062224.1, read on the forward strand.
TAGATGCCCTTCAGTAGATGAATAGATAAAGAAACTGTGGTATATATACACAATGGACTATTACTCAGCCATAAAGAAGAATAAAATTGTGGCATTTTCAGGTAAACAGATGGAGTTAGAAAATATAATGCTAAGTGACATAAACCAATCCCACAAAAGCAAAGGCCAAATGTTTTCCCTGATAAGTGGATGATGATATATAATGGGAGTGGAGGTGTGGGGGGGTGAGAGAAGAATGGAGAAACTTTAGATTATACAGAGGGAATTGAGGGGTGGGGTATGAAAAGTGGTGGAATGAGACAGACATCATTACCCTATGTACATGAATGATTACATGAATGGTATGAATCTACATCATGCACAACCATAGAAATGATGTACCCCACTTGTGTACAATGAATCAAAATGCAGTCTGTAAAAATAAATAAAAAATTAAAAAAAGAAAAACCTGAAAAAAGAATTTGAAAAAATTTAAATAGCACATAGCCAATTTTTTTTCTGATTTCATTGAAATTTTCTGAGAAAAAGAAAAATTGAAAACCCCCAAATTGAAAGTGTCTTGCTACAGGGAACAGCCTAAATTATCCACATTGTCAATGACATGATCCCTTGGTTTGTCGGCCCTGCGGCCACATGACCCTGAACTCATGGATAGATTATTGCACGGTCATGATGTTTCTCTGACCTAGCAGAAATGCTCTCTGAGGTTAAGTGTCAAGCAACTGTGCATTTTTTGATGGAAGAATTCATTCCCATGGTATAATAAGCAATGCATAAAAACAAGGTAGTTGTTTCATTATTGGCAAATAATGCTGATGAGGATAAGTTTGGATGAAACAGCAGAAAAGATTATGTATAACCCTTCCTAATAGTGAAGATGACATGAAACTGTGCAAAGGATGTCACATGGAGCCAATGAGGAGAGAATGGATGAAAGAATGAGAACAGGGAGCGCTGATCCAAAAGCTGCTTTTGAAGTCTATGCAATGTAAATAGCAAGGCTGTTGTCTTACATGGCCTGCAATGGAGAGATGTTATATCGAATTCTCTGTTCAATGTGTCTTCAGTTCACCCAGCAACATTATCAGTAATTACAAGGAGAAAGAATCATTCACATTATGAAAATTCAGGCTCTGGCAAAAACACCTCTGTTACTATCCAACCTGGTTTGTCCTGATGAAGGATCTTTGCCAGAGCAGGAAGGGCTTTGTATTTTGAATCAGTGCTTTCTTTTCTTGCCTGCCGTATGATGGAGAGTGTTTTGCCTAACTGCCAATTCACCAGTGTTGTCCACGAATTAGCAAGAATATCATGATAATTTTTGTTGGGTAAATTCTCTCCATGTCTGTGGACTAAATATTTTTTAAAAGTACTGCTTATATAGATTCTTGTTGCAACTAATTCAATCATTTATTTTTCTTCAAATATTATGAGTCCAAAGCTTCCTAATTCTAGCTATCTTTGTCACTTTTGTTAATGTGAAGGTGATGGAGATCAAACTCAATGGTTAATTTAGGGTACCAACTGGACTGAGTTGAGGGATACCTACAAAACTGGCAAAGCGTCACTTCTGGGATTGTCTGTGGGGTGTTTGCAGAGAAGATTGGCATGTGAGTCGTCAGATTAAGTGGAAAAGAATCTCCTCCATTTATGGATAGGTATCCTTCAATCAGTCGGTGGCACAGTGGATCCAGAAAGTTCCAGAAGATTGTGAGCTCATTCTCTTGTTCTTCCTGCTTCCTCAAAGAGCAAGAAGTTTCTTTTGATGCCTCCCTTGGAGGTTGGATTCTAAGTTCTTTAACTTTTGGACTCTGGGACTTGCATCAGCAGACATCCAGGAATACTTGCGCATTTGGACATAGACAAGGGGCTGTACTGTCTACCTCTCTGATTCTGAGGCTTTTCAGTTCTTGGACTAAGCCGTGCTATCAGTGTCACTTCAGGCTTCTCTTGCTCTCCTGCATACAGACAGCCTATGTGAGGCAAGTCTTCTAAAGAATCCTCCTTCTTTCTCTTACCTACACACATAGACACACACACACACACACACACACACACAGACTCCACCGCTTCTGTTCTCTGGAGAACCCTAATATATCACATAAACCCAGATTCTCTATCATTGTTCTATGTTTACTGCTTTCTTGTCTAAACTTCTTCCTGTATTTCCTGGTGAGAGACTTTTTTCTTGAAAGAAGGCCAAAAGTTTCTTCCTCGAAGGTTTGGCTTGATCCATCTGATGGGAGTTAGCTGTTTGCTCAGTTCTAGATGTTAGATGCATATTTTGTGCCAACATGGAAGTCTAGAGTATGTAGGAGTCCCTGGTTGTGCTCTTGCTAGGAAACAGCTGGCATCTGAACAGCCACCATATGTAATACCCATGTCTACTTTGAGGCTACAGAATGCCAGTCCTCCACTTTGAAGTTCCGGGAGGGTGGATGTTCTGCTACAATGATTCATTCATGCAGAAAGACTATCCTACAGAAAAAGAAGGAGAGAGGTGGAGGGAAGAAGAGACTGGTGCACTGGCATGATAGAGGAAACTTAAGTTCCTGACTTCACAGAATGGGCTAGTTCTAGAACATTCTCTGGTGGGCTTTATAATAGAAATCCTTTCTGACTGGGAAAACGAAAATTGTATTTGTTTTTTTAAATCAAATTCAGCCATAAAGAATGATAAAGTTATGGCATTTTCAGGAAAATGGATGAAATTGGAGAATATCATGCTAAGTGAGATAAGCCAATCTCAAAAAACCAAAGGACAAATGATCTTACTGATAAGCGGATGATGACGCATAATGGGGGGTGGGAGGGGTTAGTGTTAGGGTTAGGGTTAGGTTTAGGATTAGGGAGGGGGGCAAAAATGGAGGAAGGAAGGACTGTATAGAGGGAAAAGAGGGGTGGGAGGAGTGGGGGGGGAGGGAAAAAATAACAGAATGAATCAAACAACATTACCCTATGTAAATTTATGATTACACAAATGGTATGCCTTGACTCCATGTACAAACGGAGAAACAACATGTATCCCATTTGTTTACAATAAAAAAAAAGAGTTTAAAAAAAAAAAGAAACCCCAACTTTTGTGTTTACTTCAGTATATCCAGTATGTATGAAGTGACAACTTTGTTTTAGGTGCTGGGTATAACAAAGATGTCTAAAAATACCCACATGATTTTCCTTCATAGAATTTACACCCTACAGAAATAGATATGAATGAATGTTATGCACATAGAATTTTAATGTGTAAGTTGGCTGGATAAATGACAAGAAAGGCAAAGAGCAATAGGTGGGAGAAGAGAAAGGGATCAGCTTAGGAAGGAAGGAAAGACTTTTCTGAGAAAATGATCTTGAATGAAGATCTGAAGGAATGTGAACATTAACTAGATAAAGGAAAGAGAAGAGCATTCAAAGGAGAGAAGGCAACAGCAGGTAGAAAGACTGGCAGCACTGAAAATAGGATTCATGGCGGTGATTCCTGGATAACAAGGAGTTAAATTAAATGTAGTACAAAATAAAGCTACAGTATACATAGAAATATGCATGCAGGGCCTGGTTGGCCCTGTTTAGGAGCTTTGTCTTAATCCTAGGATCACTGGAATGATATTAAAAGGATTTTAAGCATGTGGTTTTCCTTTAGAAAAGATTACTTTGGCTGCTGTCTGTAGAATGAATTAAGACTTCCATATATGGCAACATGGTGGACAAAGTATTATAAATATCCTCCATGGGATGTATGAAATTAAAACACAGGTGAACCTACAAAAAGAAATGCAAAACCAGGTTTAAGAAAAATTCCAAGGTGAATTGAAAATCAGTATGACAGACTTACACTGATGATATACCTTCCCAGAGTTTTGTTGTTCTGTGTATCTATAGGTGGAATTTTAATGACTTCATGGGAGAAGGAGACAGGAGATGCAATCTCTTGTCTTTGCAAGGGGTGGATTTGAAAATAGTACTCATATAAAGGAAAGCCATTGGAAATATAATATGTACAAAAGATGATGTTATTGAAAAGTAAGTTTCTGATTAGCAAAGTAGAAGATGAGATCACTTGACTTTTGTCTGGTATAGGACCTGGGAGGATGGTTGTGAACACTATGACTAACAGAATTTTTAACTGTGGATCACACTTACTGTGAGTTTGGGTTTAATATTGTAGTATAATGTGTCAGGTCACTTTAAATAGGAAAGTAAGCTTAATTGTATCATTTAAATGTAACACCCTATACAAATGGAAGAAAAATTCCAAGTTCTTTCTATAGATACCTACCTCAATATTCTTTATAATATTGAAACAGAAAAAATATTATTCTGATAAGCTTAAGCACATCCAAATTTAAAAAGACACAGATTACTAACAATAGTAATTATAAGCATGTAGAAAGAATTTAAAATTAGAATTGGACTTCCAAAGTGTCTTTATAAACACACACACACAAGTAGTGGCAAAGGTAATTGAGTTGGTAAATTAAAACAGTGTAACTAGATATTTCTACCCATTTTTCACTTACTTAAAAGATTATTTGTGTGTGTGTGTGTGTAAATATACATATATGTACATATATATATATATACAGAACATATATGTATATCTGTATTCTGTATTTGGGAGTCTATAATATATAAATATGTAACATATTTTCTAGTAATAGTGCAAATCAGCTGGACAGGAGCAAAGATGCATTTGAATAACGCAATGACATGAAATTGTGAGTCCACAGGAATAATAAGGACATCAATAAATGGTAAATAAGAAGGATACTATAACAAACTATAAATACACACTCATTCTCCTGACCTCTTTTAAAAAACCTATAGCTACATAAAGTAAAATAATGACAATATTTTGTTGTGTTTGTGATGTATATTTGTAGAATGCATATAAGAAGATCGTACTGCAGGGGGAAAGAAAGCATCTGCATAGGAATACTGCTTGTATTCCTTCTTGAAATTGTTAGTATAAGCAATAGATTTTGATGAGAATCTACAGTAAGACCTAAGTAAAAGAGACTACATTAAGACCTAAGCAAAAACCAGTAGTGAAAGAAATTATCAAAGGAATGAAGCATTATACTAGAAAATATGCACTCAACACAAGAGAGAGCAGTAATAGAAGAGTGAAGGAACAGGGATAAGAAAAAGACCTAAGATATATTTTAAAAAATAACAAAACAACAGATGTAAATTCAAATTTATCAATGGTAACTTTGAATTAAGTTAATATTAAGAAAGTTAACCAAAACGTAGAGATATTTAAAGGCTGCATCAAAAAAACAAATCCCAATCATGTTGTTTATAGGAGACACCTCTTATATTAAGAATACAAAAAGTGGAATATAAAGGGATATAAAAGGCATATCATGAATCCAATAACCAAAGCAAAAACTAGCATGGCTATACTAATATGAGACAAAATAGACTTTAAAACAAAAGATGTTTTAAAGAGTAAAACATTATTATCTTATTAATGTCTATTACTATTTAAATGTTGCTAAAGAGGAATATTTCACATTGGTAAAATGGTCAATATGTCAGGAGAATATAACCCTTGACAACAGTATGAAACTAATAATAAATTCTTAATATGCATAAAACAAAACCCTCCAGAATTGAAGGGAAAGACCAACAACTCAGTAACAATAGCTGTAACTTCAATACTACTTTCAATAACCCATAGAAAAAATAGGTAGAACTTCACAAAAATAGTTTAGCACTATGAATAAATTATAACTATTCAATATCTACAGAACACTCCCCCAAACAAAGGAGGACTCACATTATTCTCAAGTGTATGTGGAAATGACCTAGGAGAGGTCATATGTGAGGTTATTAAACAAGTTCAAGAGATTTGAAATTATGGAAATCATATAACAAAAGCTCCCTGACCTTAATAAGTAAAATTATAAATGACTAATGAAAAATAGATTTGGGAAATTCATGAAACCATAGAAATTAGAAAACATATTCATAAATAACCAATGAATCAAAAGAAGAAAGCAAAAGAAAAATTAGAAATTTCTTTAAATGAATGAAAATGAAGCAGCATGCCAAAATGTGCAGGATGTAGTAGATGCAGTACTTAGTGGGAAATATAGTTGTTTCACTGGTGGGAAACTTAGTAGTTGCACATGACTATCTTAAAAGAGGAGAAAGCTCTCAAATCAGTGTGTCTTCCACTTTACCACCTCTAAAACAGAAGAAAATTAAAACTAAAGAAAGCAGAATGAAGAAAATTGTGTTTCTTGAGCAATTAATGAAATAGAGAATAGAAAAATTAGAAAAACCAACTTATCCAGAAGTAAAAATTGAAAATATCAACAAAAATTTACAAGTTTAGATAGATTACCAACTAAATGGTAGCCCAAATTACTAAAATCACATTGAAAGAGTGAATATAATTACTGACCACACAGAAATACAAGTCATCATAAGAGAAAACAATGAACATGGAAATAAAACTGAAATTTAGAGAAATGAGAAAATGACTAAAATTGATTTGCAAAACAAGGGAAAATCTGAATAGACCTATATCATGTAAAAAATTTGAATGGCAATTTTAAAAGAAATTTTACAGTGAAAAGTTGAGGCCCAGATAAGTTCACTGCTGATTCTACAAAACATTGAAAGAAGAATTAAAATCAGTTCTTCAAAATTTGTCCAAAAGTTAGAATATTGATTCTTAAGTTATTCTTATGAGATCAATATTCTCTGATATCAAAACCAAAAACATCTAAGAAAAGGAAACTACAGAACAGTATCCCAGTGGAATATATAAGGAAAAATTCTCAATAAAATACTAGGAAACTGAATCCGAAGATGAATAAAATGGATTATATATCATGATCTTATATCTTATTCCATGACTTATTCCAGAACTTATTCCATCTTCACAAGGTTCATTTGATAATTAAAAGTCAATTAGTATAATAAATCATAAAATAAAATTCATGAATAAAAAACATATCCACATGATTATTTTTGCAGGTGCAGAAAAGTCAACTTGAACAATTTAATAATTTAATGATGATATAAAAACTCAATAAATTAAATGCAGAAGGGAATTTCTTTCAGCTATTCATCTCATCTACAAAATTGTCAAAGGTACATGATACTTGGTTGTGCAAAACTGAAGGCTTTCTCCCTAAGATGAGAAACAAGACAAGGATGCCTGCCTTTGCCAATTCTTTTCAATATTTAGTGAAGGCATTAGCAAGGCATTTCAGGGAAAAATAAAAAGAAATTAAAGGCATTAAGGTTGGAAATTAAGAAACAATTGTCTCTGTTCACAGAGTACATGATCTAATATATAGAAAATCCTAATGAATCCACTGCTATATTACACTATAAACTATACTATAACTATGTGCTAATAACACTGGTACAGGACCTGGAAGGTCAGCCAGAGGTTCACAGGTTAAAAAGGCTTGGTCCCCAATGCAGCAATGTTCAGAGGTGGGGCTTTGGAGAAGGGAGTGGGCATAAGAACTCTGATTTCATTAATGGATTAATCCATCCACTGTGTCATAGTTGAATGGACTATTGGAAGGTGGTGGAAACTGTAGGAGGGGGCCCCAGTTGAAGGAAGTAGGTCACTAAGGGCATGACCTGGAAGGGTGTATACTGTCCTTTGCCCTTTCCTGCCTTCCTCATTGGTTCCTGTCTCCTAAGAGTTGAGAAGCTTCCTCTGCCCTTTGTTCCAGCCACCATGCTATTCTGTCTCCTCTCAGCAGTTGAACCTGCTGACTTTGGACTGAAATAACTGGAACCATGAACCAAAGTAAATATGTTCTCTAAGTTGATCTTCTTAGGTATTTTGCCACAATAACTGAAAACCAACTAACACAATAGCTAATAAATTAATTCAGCCATGTTATAGGGCAAAACAATCAATAGACAAAATAATCAATTGTATTTATTTTCAGAAACAATGAAGTTATCTGAAAATAAGGAAAATATTTTACAATAGTATCAAAGGTCTGGAAAGCAGTATGGAGATTCCTCAGAAAGCTTGGAATGGAACCACTATTTGACCCAGCTATCCCACTCCTTGGCCTATACCCAAAGGACTTAAAATCAGCATACTACAGAGATACAGCCACATCAATGTTCATAGCTGCTCAATTCACAATAGCCAGATTGTGGAATCAACCTAGATGCCCTTAAATTGATGAATGGATAAAGAAACTGTGGTATATATATATACAATGGAATATTACTCTGCTATAAAGAATGATAAAATTATGGCATTTGCAGGCAAATGTATGAAATTGGAGAATATCACACTAAGTGAGGTAAGCCAATCTCAAAAAACCAAAGGACAAATGATCTTGCTGATAAGTGGATGATGACACATAATGGGGGGTGGGAGGGGTTAGTGTTAGGTTTAGGGTTAGGTTTAGGGTTAGGGTTAGGGAGGAGGGCAAGAATGGAGGAAGGAAGGACTGCATAGAGGGAAAAGAGGGGTGGGTGGGGTGGGGGGAAGGGAAAAAATAACAGAATGAATCAAACAACATTACCCTATGTAAATTTTTGATTACACAAATGGTATGCCTTTATTCCATGTACAGAGAAACAACATATATCCCATTTGTTTACAATAAAAAAATTTACAAAAAAAATCAAAAGTAAAATAGAAAAAGATGTAATGAAAATGCAAACATTCTCTGAAAATTCTGAAACATCATTGAAAGAAATTAATTATACTCAGATAAATGTGAACAGAAACTAAATGAAGAGTTACTCTGAAAATACACTACACTGAATAAACTCAAAAAAACAAATATATAATTGTTATAGTATTTGAATATACAATTAGACATAGTTAAATAAAAATGGTCTAGAATTTTTCAAAAGTCAGCTCAGTTAAATATTCAAACATTACATGAAAAGATAAGGCCAATTTCATAAAAAATAGGGAATTACTCCATAATTCATGTTATGATGCTAATATGAACTTGATACCAGACCTGATGATGATAGTAAAAGACAGGAAATTTTTAGTTCAATTTAAATTATGAGGTTTCAAAATTAATATCAATAGTAGCAAAGTTTAAATTAGCTAACGGAAAGAAGTCAACCTGTAGGAGAAAAGGTGATTACATATGGTCTATCCAAATAATTCTTTGGGTTGCATTAAAATATATAGAACTTTTATTCACCATAATATTTCTAAAAATTCTCAACCTTAAGACTAATTAGAGAATTTTAAGTCAAAGATGATATTATTTCATAAGCAAAGAATAAATAGGTTATAATATGAACAATAAAAATTAGGTTATAGAATAATGAGGACCCCTATACTATTGGTAGAAGTATATATACTAATTTATACTTCCAAAACTAATACCTCATTTTGCATTTGGAAATATATGATAATGCTAATGATTTGCATATTTCATTGTCCAAGCAATTCTGCCCCTAAGTTCTTGGTACCAGAGAAATGATTGCATAAGTACACTAGAGTACACTGTTGTATTAGTGGCATTATATGTAATATCAAAAACGTGAAGCAAACACAGAGTTCACAAAAAATAAAATATCAATAAATTGTAATAACTGAAATAAATTAATATACTGTAATAATTGTAATGTAAGTAGGCATGAACTACAAAGATACATGTTGTTCCAGTTGCTATGGTTTCATTACATATTTTGTCAACACTTAGTGAAATAAAGCAACCACATCTTATGCTATTGGACTTCATGGGTCAAAACTTAGACAAAAGATAAATGACATGGTTTACCTCTTCTTTGCATTGTCTGATAGTTATTTGGAAGACTAGAAGACTGGGACAATTTTTGTGTAAAGCATGCTCACTCACATGTCTACCAAAGCTAGCTGTCAGCTGATCACCTTAGTTGCTCTCCCCCAGACTCTTCATTCAGTCTTCCCACATGTGCTATCTTACATTTCCTCATATCATAATGATTGGTTCACTAAGGCAACCACTGTGTCCTAAAATTGATGGCAGAATTGAAATTGTGTCCTTATTAAAATCTACTTCAGATGTCATATAGCATGACTTCCGTTGTATTCTATGGATCAGAAGTTCCCACCCAGATTCATAAGATAGGACTCCCAGACATTCCTCAGTGTCAAAGTCACATGGTAAGACAATCATATGGAAAGACTGTCACAGCCACTTAGGAAAATAAAGGCTGCCAAACATCTCACCTGGCACAAATACATTTCTAGTGGAAAAGCAATTTGCAACACAGTATAATTATATTTATGGATAGTGTTTAATTGTAATATGTTATAATACACAGAGTCTTATTTAAAGGAAAAAGTGCAATGGAAATGATAAACAAGAACTGAGAGATGTTAACTCTGGAGATAAGGGAGGGAAAGGTGCAATTTCGAAGAAATATTGAAGAAGTATCAATCGCATATGGTAATATGAAAATACTGCATTTCTTAAGATGACTCATGTGAGTACTCATTATATCACATTATTATATGTGGAGGACAAATTCCAAAAGCCTTCGAATTTAATTAGATGTAGGATATATGGAAAGAGAAATGCTAGTGATACATTTCAGTTGTGGAGTTCATGGGGTGATTGGATTGATAAGGCTTCCCATTAAAAGGTATACACCCATCAAAATGGAGGGGAAAAAATTGCCAATATTAAATAAAGAGGTGAACACAGATAGAAGAACATTGAGAAGTATACAGATATAGACATAAATGAGTTCCCTCCACTAAAGTTCTTGGGTCTGTCTTCTTTACACTCAATATGATCCTGCAAAAATCCTAGGAATCATTATGAGATTTTAAAAAAAAACCTTGTAGTTCAATAGTATCATGTAATTATCAAGCTGTCCCAGAAAAAAATTCTGCTCTACAGAGCAAAGACATTTAAAGGGTTGGATATTCACTCCTTCAAAAATGTTGATTTGCCTTATGTCCAGTATTTATACGCATATGTCTGATTTGTAAGATCTCTAGATAATTTTTTTTTCTCACAAAAATATCTTTTCCAACACTGAGCATGATGTTGAAAATACCACCTCTTGACCTCTTAATATTATTTCCTTGGGATAAAGCTCTGGAAAGTTTTATTTTTTTCTTAAGTTTTCCTTATGATATAGAATTAGAACAATATTAAATTTGGTGATTAACAAAGAATCACAAGAGTAAGGTCACAGAGAACAACTCCTTAGTGCAGAAAAACTGAGAGAACCATGACCAAAAGAAAGCAGAAGGGCAAAAATTAAAAGCAGAGGAATAGATAAAGAACAAGTCTCTTTCACAACTTTTCTCAAAGGGGAATATGCTTGGCCATTTTATCTCAGTTTCCACATATATGACTAAAGATAGTTAACATTTCCAGCTAAAATATATAAATCGACTCCAGCAGTATGGGAGATGTTATTTCTTTTAAAGGTACTTAATAGTGTAAAAACATTCAATAAGGAGCACTTTGGAAATCTGCTTCCAGTGATATACACAGATTTAGAAAGTTACACCTGAGACTGGTATAAAGCTGTATGAACAATTGTGTTGCTTAAAAAAACAGAAAAAGGAAGAAAAGATAGATTTCAGACTCTATTATGTAGGTCAGACATCAGCATTAATTGGTTTCAAAGGGGTTTGTGCTTAAACATAGAAACCATCCTTTATAGAAAATAAAGACACGTGCTCTGTTTACATGTAAACTAGGTCAGCCAGCTTCCCTTACTGTGGACATTAGTACTGGGAAATTAAGGTTACTCTGGGAAGGCATATCTGAGTCTTCCCTCTTTATTTTTAATATTTTTAATCTGATGAAATGAAAAACAGAAGAAAAATTCCACTTTCACAGGTGAGCAATAAAACAGCCATAAAGGGAAATGTTTTGATAGAGGAATTTCTGTAATAACATTTTTTTTTTTTGTCTTGAAATCTATCTCAGTGTGAAAATTTGTAGTCACTTATTTGGCTTTTGAGGAAAGAAAAAAAAAAAAAAAACTTGAGGAAGCTCAAGCACTTTCACTCCCACAAAAAGACAGCTATAAGCCAGTTGGTCAAATGAGCATTAATTAGGCATCTAAGTGAACTGCTTTCATTGCAACATAGCACTATTTCCCGCACAAGTGGAGGGGTGCTGCTGACATTGATTTAATTAGATTTTAGACTTTAGTTTCCAGTATTTCTACTTTCAAAAATTTATTTGTTATCTATATATATGCATGTGGTGTACATATATGCGTGTGTGTGTGTGTGTGTGTGTGTGTGTGTGTGTGAATAACTTGATATTTACTCAGCCATGTGTCAGAAAAAAATAAAATACTGTCTGGAAAACTTTTCAGCAATGATGGTTTGGCAGATTAATCTCTGCTTTGAAGTCCGAGTAATAGCTTTAATGTCTGATCTCTGGGAACAAGTCATTAGTGTGGGGAATAGAGACAATGTGGGCATGCTTTCATAGGAGGAAACCAAATTTAGATTAAAAAGTTGCAAGTCAAAGCCATGCTGAAAACTCACAAATCAGGCAACCACTTATGCATTCAGACCTGAGTACAGGTGTGCATGTGGGTGCAGACAGGTGGACCCTGACTTTCCTCTAGCTTCTGGGTAGTCTATGGTCAGTCAATGCCAAACTACCACCTGCCTTTATAAGGTCTCTGCATGGGGGAGGAAAAACTAGGAACTGCAATTTTTAGAATTCTTTGCCCAGGATTGAGTATGCCAATAGAAGAAATTGTGACATTTGGAAGATGGGAAACCGTAATTCTCAGGAAGCATTTGTAGCCAGACGTGGGTAGAGTGAGATTCCTGACAGCTTGACCATGTGCTTTTGGAAAACCACCTGTCCAACTGCTGCAGACTAAGGCAGCATTTTTGGGTAGAGAGATGAAGAAATAAAAAGTTATGGAAATGTAATAGAAGATACAATATGGGAGGGGTACACATTGAGAAAGACTGAGGAATTGCACACAATGACCAAGTTTCCTGGTTAAGCATTTGGTGTATAAGACAAGTCCAGATTTCTGGATCAAGTAGTTGAGGATATAGAAAGCAATCCATCCTGGGGGTGGAAGAGGTGCCAAGACATCCAAACACAAATATCTAGGAAAAAAGGTAGAAAATTTTCTCTATTCTGAAGGGAAGAATCTGGAATGCAGATATAAATGGGAATGTATTTAAGTAATAACCACAGAGTGCCCCAACAAACATACAGATTATACTGTATGAGAAATGTGACTAAAAACTTTAATATTTATTAATACCCCAGAGCAAAGATGAGTCTAAAGTAATCTTTGATTATCAAGCTTTATCAATTTATTCCATCAATCATTATTATCATATTACATACTAGAAAACATTATCAAACAGGAAAATAATTAGCTAAGTAATGGGAATTCAAAAAATGAGTAATCTAGCAGCAAATGCTGCTAATATCTATCTAAATATTACACCAGGACAAACACATAGACATAAGACTCATAAACATCAAGTGTTATACTTTTCATATCAACTCTATTCATGTTATACAGATGACTACTTTGCCCATTTTAATGAGATAAGTAGCTTTCATTCTGGTTCATTTACAATCATCTTTACATTTTCTCTTGATTTTTCTAGGACTGTATGCCTATAACAAGAGTAATTAATCATACAAAGAAGAACATAGTTTTTCATATTTCCTAATATAAACTGACAAAGTATCACCTTAGTACCATTCATTAATAGAGCCATTATGTTTAATATGAACCAATTATAAGACATAGATCTTGTCTTGGTGGGGTCTCAGCAAGAGAATGTTGATGCTAAAGTACTCATACCAGACCTTTGACTCAGGTGAATTCATATTTTGGGTAGCTACCTGGAGGCCATCCAGCAATTTCTGTTAGTGATCATATGACTTCACCATAAATAATTCCTTCAAAAATTAATACAGAGAAATTGAAATAGCAGATTAAAGTTTCTCCTTAATATGGATACATGGTAAAAATGCCACATTTTAAGTGAAAACATTTTAGCTGATGAGAAAACACATGGAGTAATAAATACAGCCATTTACTGTTGAGCTGCTACTGGTCCATGCTGGCATCTTTCCACACAGTGCTAATTATACTTGCTATGCCAATTAGTCCTCTGCCCTGCCATTGCTATTATTCCTCCTGTTATTTTTAACAGTTGGTGCCAAGGTAAAGCATTTTGGAAATTTATTTTAACACAAAGTATAAAAGGATACTTCTAATAGCATTATGCTTTATCTCCAGGGCATAGTTTATCACATCAAGAGGACATGTCAAATCTGCATTCACCTAAGCCACAGAGTTTGAAACTGAACCTCACTTCAACTTTCAAGCATTTCCCCACGTGCATGGCTGAAAACATGGCAGTGGTTTAGGAAGCATCCTTGGCTCCATCCTCCTACCTACACCAGAGGAAAACGATTTTGTACGTGGAGGTCAGAGTGACCTGGTAAATGTTACCTGCCAATTACTGGACATTTAGGAAAAAAGAACAAAAGAGTCACAGAAAATGACCGAGGCACAAACCCTTTGCCTGTCAAACAAGGAGAGACAAGGATTAAAAATAAAACATACATCATGTAAGGTTAAGAACTCCCGTTGTGCTAAGAGCTTTTGAAGCCTAAAAAATACCAGAGGCTTGAGTCTATATGGGATGAAAATGAAAGTTCTGACCCAACATCATTAATGCCACTCTCAACTTGTGACCGAGCTCCCAAAGGATCTTGCAAGCTGCTTAACCAGGCTAGAAGGACAAGGCAAGGGCACGGAAAATGACACTCATTCCATTTAAACATAATTTAATTATCTAAAGACTTTTCTATTAGGTCCTTGGAATCAACATCCTTAGCACTCTGACTGAATGCTGCTATTTTTGGGAAATAAAACTGCTGCTATTGCTATTTTTCTGTGTGAATTCAAAGGGCCAGAAAATGAAGGGAGGTGCCTTTTGACCCTTCTACTCTGTAGTCTGAAATCAAAGGGTGAATGAAGGTGGAAACAGATCTAATACATTTCAGATTAGAGCGCTTGAAGATCCGCAAACATCTTTATTATAATAACCCAATATTGCCTATCTAATTTTACTCTAATAGATGGAACCAATTTGAGACTGATGTCTAAAAAGCGCTTCCATTGTCCCTGCTTAATTTTATTTACAGTATGTTGAAAAGTTACATTAAGACCAGAAGCTGAGAAGTTCACAGTGCATCCTGAATGAGCAACGAACTCTGGTAAATCTGAATCCACCCCATTTTATAAACCTGCTCATGAAATGTCACCATCACCATCTGTCTTACAAATCATAAGGGGCATGATCTGAGGTTAGCTATTCTTAGGCACAATACATTATGTGTTTAGTCATTGTCACTTAAAACAGAGAAAGGCTTCAATTTGCATTTCTCTAATTGCTAGAGATGTTGAACATTTTTTTTCACATAGTTGTTGACTGTTCTTATTTCTTCTTCTGTGAAGTGTCTATTCAGTTCCTTTGCCCATTTATTGATTGAGGTGTTTGAAATCGTTTGGGTGTTAAGTTTGAGTTCTTTATATATCCTATAAATTAAAACTCTATGTGAGATGCAGGTGACAAAGATTTTCTTTCATTTTGTACACTTTATCTTCAAACTCTTGATTGTTAACTTTGCTGTGAAGAAGCTTTTTAGTTTGATGCCATCCCATTATTGATTATTGATTTTATTTCTTGCACGTTAGGAGTCTTGTTAAAGAAGTCAGTTCCTGAACCAATATGTCGAAATATTGGGCCTACCATTTTTTCCAGTATGTCCAGGGTTTCTGGTCTAGTTTCTAGGTCTTTGTCCACTTTGAGTTGAGTTTTGTGCAGTGTGAGAGGTAGGGGTTAAATTTCATTCTACTACATATTCATCTCACTCCAGTCAGAATGACAATTATCAAGAATCCACATAACAATACATGTTGTTAATGATGCCGGGAGAAAGGTACACTCACACATTGCTGGTGGGACTGCAAATTGGTGCAACCAGTCTGGAAAGCAATATGGAAATTCCTCAAGAATCTAAGAATGGAACCATGATTTGACTGAGTTATCCCACTCCTTTGTTTATCTAAAGAAGTTAAAATCAGCATACTACAGTTACACAGCCATATCAAGATTTATAGCAGATTACTTTATAATTGCTAAAGGTATGGAACCAGCTAGGTGTCCTTCAACATATGGATGGATACACAATGGAGTACTACTCATCCATAAAGAATGACTTTATGACATTTAGAAGTAAATGAATTGATCTGGAGACTAGCGCTCTAAGTGAGATAAGCCAGTCCCCAAAAGCCAAAAGTAGAATGGTTTTGCTGTTATATGGAAGCTAACCCACAATCATAAGGGAGAGAGGAAGAATAGATATTCAATAGAACAGACAAACAGAATGAAAAGAAGTCAGAGGGGATAGGGAAAGGAAAAACAGTGGAAGGAATCCAAAGTAATTTTCCTATGTACATATATGACTATTTCATAGTGAATCCTACCATCATGTACATCAATGAGAATAGGGTCCTAATTAGAACAAGATATATTTCATGCTTGTATAATTTCATTAAAAGTAATTTTACTGTCATGTGTAGCTATAAAGAACAAATACAAAAATAAAGAAAGGCTCTGAGGAACTCAAATTTTGAAGTGTATATTTTTACATGGAATGGAGACTATAGGATCTAATAAAGAGAACTTTGATAAATAAATGCCAATTTAATAAATGAAGAAAAACTCTATAACCCCACAGGTCAAAAGACAAATAAAAATAATAATCATACATAAAAGTCCTTAAACTGTCAATTTAACAAATATGCCATTTGTGTCAGCATAAAATGAAGTACATAAGCATAAATCTAATAAAAGTGTGTATAATTTTTTAAAAAAATAAAATTACAAAAATTGAGAGAAAATAAACATGAACAAATAAAGGAAAACATGACATATGAAAGAACTGAAAAGTTTGAAATTATAAAGGGGGTAATTCTCTCTGAATTGTCCTATAGATGCAATCCTATTTTAGTGGGAAAAAATAGAGAAAGATTTATTTTGCACTTTTTGGTAAGTTGATCTGACATACATATGGAAGTACAAAAGACTAAGAGTTGCCATTTTGTGCCAAGAATATGGTAAGAGTACTTGCTCTACTAGAAATCATCACCAGTTATCAGCAAAGATCTAACATTGTAACACACCTAAAAATCTCTTAAATCTTCTTGGTGGTTGCATTCATAAACCCATATATCAATCACTGTGTGTCAAAATCTTGAGATACTCTTGAATTGCTAATCTCAAGGAAAGACCAGAGGAAAGCCAATATGCAGAAGTCCGGATATTTTGCTTGTTCAGTCTTTAAAAGAATTGCCAAATCCCTGAATTGAAGGTGGATAATTCTCATCATACCTGCAGGATTCATGACATTGAGATGTGTGCTTTATGCACAAAATAAAATAAAGAAGTCATATCTCATGCTAGAGTGCTTCGGATACTTAGATGAGACTTCATAGTTCTTCCTCTGGTTGCTGATCATCCCTGTTTCTAACCATAGTACATGGTAACTGACTCCAACTCCTGACTCTTGATGGTGGTGTTTCCAACACGTCAGTGACCTCTGTGGCTTCAGCTGGATCTTTCATACTTCATTGCTGACTGCCTCTTTCACTTGCGTCTTTACATTTTTATGATTACGTCCCCTTAGCTTTCAAATAACTCTTTAGTGTCTATCTCTAAGAGTCTACTTTAAGATTACTTTCTGCCTGGGCACCACTTAGTTTGGTAGAAGGGTGCTTTGTTTTCAATTCAGTGATATTCCACTTTATATCAGCTGGTGCTGAAAGGAAGAGAGGGGAATGGAATTAGGAAAGACAGTAGAATGAATTGGAATATATTATCCTCTACATAAATATGTACAGTCAACACAATGTATAAAATATATCAGCATACAATAATGTGCTGTTTTACGTGAATTCTAGAAATTAAGAGTACGCATAGGGTTCAGAAAAATTAATCGTCTCTGTGAACAAGAATGAAAGAGGAAGTGATAGACAATGAAATATATCATTAATCACTTAAAAACCACTAGATTGCTGTCCTGAATTTGAACTTCAGTGTTCCAGGTAATTCCCTAAATTCTTACCAAGAATCTTTGTTCCAACCCTGTCCTACATGACCTCACCAAAACTTTCTAAGTTGACTTGTGCTTCCTTCTGAAAACCTTGCTTTGCTTTCAGGGCATTGTCTGGCTCTAGTCCCCACCTCGTAGTCATGTTTTGTTTTGTTTTTTTTCTTTTTTCCTTTTCTTTTTTTTTTTTTATTGTAAACAAATGGGATACATGTTGTTTCTCTGCCTGTACATGGCGTAAATGCATACCATTTGTGTAATCATAAATTTACATAGGGTAATGTTGTTTGATTCATTCTGCCATTTTTTCCCTTCACCCCCTCCCCTCCCACCCCTCCCCTCCATCTATACAGTCCTTCCTTCCTCCATTCCTTCCCCCCTCCCTAAACCCAACTCCAACCCCAACACTAACCCTTCCCAACCCCCATTATGTGTCATCATCCACTTATTAGCGATATCATTCTTCCTTTGGTTTTTTGAGATTGGCTTATCTCACTTAGCATGATATTCTCCAGTTTCATCCATTTGCCTGCAAATGCCATAATTTTATCATTCTTTATGGCTGAGTAATATTCCATTGTATATATATATACCACATTTTCTTTATCCATTCATCAATTGAAGGACATCTAGGTTGGTTCCACAATCTGGCTATTGTGAACTGAGCAGCTACGAACATTGATGTGGCTGTATCTCTGTAATATGCTGATTTTAAGTCCTTTGGGTATAGGCCAAGGAGTGGGATAGCTGGGTCAAATGGTGGTTCCATTCCAAGTTTTCTAAGGAATCTCCACACTGCTTTCCAGAGTGGCTGCACTAATTTGCAGCCCCACCAGCAATGTAAGAGTGTACCTTTCTCCCCACATCCTGGCCAACACCTGTTGTTGCTTGTATTCTTGATAATCGCCATTCTAATTGGGGTGAGATGGAATCTTAGGGTGGTTTTGATTTGCATTTCTCTTATTACTAGAGATGTTGAACATTTTTCCATATGTTTGTTGATTGCTTGTATATCTTCTTCTGTGAAGTGTCTATTCATTTCTTTAGCCCATTTGTCAATTGGATTATTTACATTCTTGGTGTAGAGTTTTTTGAGTTCTTTATAGATTCTGGAGATTAGCGCTCTATCTGAAGTATGATTGGCAAAGATTTTCTCCCACTCTGTAGGCTCTTTCTTCGCATTGCTGATAGTTTCCTTTGCTGAGAGAAAGCTTTTTAGTTTGAATCTATCCCAGTTATTAATTCTTGCTTTTATTTCTTGTGCTATGGGAGTCCTGTTGAGGAAGTCTGGTCCTAAGCCGACATGTTGAAGCTCTGGACCTACTTTTTCTTCTATAAGATGCAAGGTCTCTGGTCTGATTCCAAGATCCTTAATCCATTTTGAGTTTAGTTTTGTGCATGGTGAGAGATATGGGTTTAGTTTCATTCTGTTGCATATGGATTTCCAATTCTCCCAGCACCATTTGTTGAAGAGGCTATCTTTTCCCATTGCATATTTTTGACCCCTTTGTCTAGTATGAGAAAATTGTATTTATTTGGGTTTGTGTCCGTGTCCTCTATTCTGTACCATTGATCCACCTTTCTATTTTGGTACCAATACCATGCCGTTTTTGTTACTATTGCTTTGTAGTAGAGTTGAAGATCTGGTATTGCGATATCCCCTGCTTCACTCTTTCTGCCAAGGATTGCTTTAGCTATTCTGGGTTTTTTACTCTTCCAGATGAATTTCATAATTGCTTGCTCTATTTCTGTAAGGTACATCATTGGGATTTTAATTGGAATTGCATTGAATCTGTATAGCACTTTTGGTAGTATGGCCATTTTGACAATATTAATTCTTCCTATCCAAGAACATGGGAGATCTTTCCATCTTCTAAGGTTTTCTTGAATTTCTTTCTTTAGTGTTCTGTAGTTCTCATTGTAGAGGTCTTTCACCTCTTTTGTGAGATTGATTCCCAAATACTTTATTTTTTTCGAAGCTATTGTGAATGGGGTAGTTTTCCTAATTTCTCTTTCTGAAGATTCATCGCTTATGTATAAAAATGCCTTAGATTTATGTGCATTGATCTTATATCCAGCTACTTTACTGAATTCGCTTATGAGATCTAAAAGTTTTCTGGTGGAATTTCCTGGTTCCTCTAAGTATACCATCATATCATCAGCAAATAGGGATAGTTTGAGTTCTTCTTTTCCTATTCGTATCCCTTTAATTTCTTTGGTCTGTCTAATTGCTCTGGCTAGAGTTTCAAGGACGATATTGAATAGAAGTGGTGAAAGAGGGCATCCCTGCCTTGTTCCAGTTTTTAGAGGGAATGCTTTCAGTTTTTCACCATTTAGAATGATATTAGCTATGGGTTTAGCGTATGTTCCCACTATCCCTATTTTTTCTAGTGTTTTGAGCATGAAGGGGTGCTGTATTTTATCAAATGCTTTTTCTGCATCTATCGAAATAATCATGTGATTCTTGACTTTAAGTCTATTGATATGGTGAATGACATTTATTGATTTCCTGATGTTGAACCAACCTTGCATCCTTGGGATGAAACCCACTTGATCATGGTCCACTATCTTTTTAATATGTTTTTGTATGCGATTTGCTAAAATTTTGTTTAGAATTTTTGCGTCGATGTTCATCAAGGATATTGGTCTGAAATTTTCTTTCCTTGATGTGTCTCTGTCTGGTTTAGGAGTCAGGGTAATATTGACTTCATAGAATGAGTTTGGGAGAGTTCCCTCCTCTTCTATTTTCTGGAATACTTTGAGAAGTATTGGAATGAGCTCTTCTTTAAAAGTTTTGTAGAACTCAGCTGAGAACCCATCTGGTCCTGGACTTTTCTTTGTTGGAAGGTTTTTGATGACTTCTTCTATTTCATTACTTGAAATTGGTCTATTTAAATTGCGTATGTCCTCCTCGTTCAGTTTAGGCAATTCATATGTCTCTAGAAACCTGTTGATGTCTTCGAAATTTTCTATTTTGTTGGAGTATAGATTTTCAAAATAGCTTCTAATTATGTTTTGTATTTCAGTCGTGTCTGTTGTGATATTTCCTTGTTCATTCCGAATTTTGGTGATTTGGATTTTCTCTCGTCTTCTCTTTGTTAGTGTGGCTAACGGTTTATCAATTTTGTTTATTTTTTCGAAGAACCAGCTATTTATTTTGTCAATTTTTTGTATTGTTTCTTTTGTTTCAATTTCGTTGATTTCAGCTCTGAGTTTAACTATTTCCTGTCTTCTACTACTTTTGGTGTTGGTCTGTTCTTCTTTTTCTAGGGCTTTGAGCTGTAGTGTTAGGTCATTTATTTTTTGAGTTTTACTTCTTTTATTAAATGCGCTCCATGAAATATATCTTCCTCTAAGTACTGCTTTCATAGTGTCCCAGAGATTTTGATATGATGTTTCTTTGTTCTCGTTTACCTCTAAGAATTTCTTAATTTCCTTCCTAATATCTTCTGTTATCCATTCATCATATAGTAGCATATTGTTTAATCTCCAGGTGTTGGAGTAGTTTCTGTTTTTTACTCTTTCATTAATTTGTAACTTCAATCCTTTATGATCTGATAGAATACAAGGTAGTGTCTCTATCTTCTTGTATTTGCTGACATTAGCTTTGTGGCATAATATATGGTCTATTTTAGAGAAGGATCCATGTGCTGCTGAGAAGAAAGTGTATTCGCTCGTGGTTGGATGGTATATTCTATAAATGTCTGTTAAGTCTAAATAATTGATTGTGTTATTGAGATCTATGGTTTCTTTGTTCAATTTTTGTTTGGAAGATCTGTCCAGTGGTGAAAGAGGTGTGTTAAAATCACCTAGTATTATTGTGTTATGGTCTATTTGGTTTCTAAAATTGAGAAGGATTTGTTTAACATACATGGATGAGCCACTGTTTGGGGCATAGATGTTTATGATTGTTATATCTTGCTGATTTATGCTTCCCTTAAGCAGTATGAAATGTCCTTCTTTATCCCTTCTGACTAACATTGGCTTGAAGTCCACATTATCTGAAATGAGGATGGATACTCCAGCTTTTTTGCTGAGTCCATGTGCATGGTATGTTTTTCCCCATCCTTTCACCTTTAGTCTATGGGTATCTCTTTCTATGAGGTGAGTCTCTTGCAGGCAACATATTGTTGGATCTTTCTTTTTAATCCAATCTGCCAGTCTATGTCTTTTGATTGATGAATTCAGGCCATTAACATTCAGGGTTATTACTGAGATATGATTTGTATTCCCAGTCATTTGGTTCATATTTAAAATTTTTGACACATCTTGGTTCCTCCTTTATTTGACAGTTCCTTTAGGATAATTCCTCCCTTTGCTGATTTGCTTCTTTGTTTTTTGTCTCTTCCTCATGAAATATTTTGCTGAGAATGTTCTGTAATGCTGGCTTTCTTTTTGTAAATTCTTTTAGTTTTTGTTTATCATGGAATGATTTTATTTCATCGTCAAATTTGAAGGTAAGTTTTGCTGGGTATAAGATTCTTGGTTGGCATCCATTTTCTTTCAGAGCTTGAAAAATGTTGTTCCAGGCCCTTCTAGCTTTTAGGGTCTGGATTGAAAAATCTGCTGATATCCGTATTGGTTTCCCCCTGAATGTAATTTGGTTCTTTTCTCTCACAGCCTTTAAAATTCTGTCTTTATTTTGTATGTTCGGTATTTTCATTATAATGTGCCTTGGTGTGGGTCTGTTGTAATTTTGTGTATTTGGAGTCCGATAAGCCTTTTGGACTTGATTTTCCATTTCATTCTTCAGATTTGGGAAATTTTCTGATATTATTTCATTGAATAGATTGTTCATTCCTTTGGTTTGTTTCTCTAAGCCTTCCTCAATCCCAATAATTCTCAAATTTGGCCTTTTCATGATATCCCATAGTTCTTGGAGATTCTGTTCATGATTTCTCACCATCTTCTCTGTTTGTTCAACTTTGTTTTCGAGGTTAAATATTTTGTCTTCAATATCTGAAGTTCTGTCTTCCAGCTGTTCTATCCTATTGGTTATGCTTTCTATGGAGTTCTTAATTTGGTTTATTGTTTCCTTCATTTCAAGGATTTCTGTTTGGTTTTTTTTCAATATCTCTATCTCTTTATTGAAATGATCTTTGCTTCCTGAATTTGCTCTGTTAACTGTCGAATGGTGCGATTGTTCAGTGCCTGCATTTGCTCTTTCATCTCATCGTTTGCTTCCCTAATCATTTTAATTATGTACATTCTGAACTCCCTTTCTGTCATTTCTTCTGCCATGCTGTCGTTGGATTTTATTGATGTAACATCTAGATTTGTTTGGGGCATTTTCTTCCCTTGTTTTCTCATATTGTTCAGGAATCAGTGGGTCATTAAGATATTGCAGATTTCCTCTATCAACTTATAATGTTCCTGAAGATTGCTAGTATATCCCCTCTTATCCTTCAGTAGCCTGAAGTCTTGGAGGAGGTTGATAATGCAGAGCTCCACGAAGAAGCTGCCTCTCTAGGGGTGGTGAACCTCAGGTGGCATATATTCCCTGCTAGTGGGCAGATGTGCCTCCACTTGTTGACCAATGGTCATTCAATGGGGAACTAGACTGCGGGCTGAGGCAAGGCTTGTTTGTGCCTGTGTCTCTGGTTTTACTGTCCCTGTGGGAAAACCTCCCCCGGCCGGGAGGACTCACTCGGTGGGGACGTCTCGCTGGTCAGGTGCCCTCCTAGAGGTTCCCCTCAATCTACAACTACCACCTGGGCTGGGCTGTCTTCCTCTGCAACGATCCCAGGGGCCTGGACCTACGTCCTGGGCCTGGGAGCTTCACCCTTCGCAGGCGAGTCTCCTTAGGCTGCCTCTCCCAGAGAATCTGCCCGCCGCCCTGGAAACTTCGCTCCGCCCCTAGGCGCGTCTCTGTGCGGCTCCTCCAGCAAGAAGCCACCTAGCTCCTGGGATCCTGCTCTCCACCAATAGCCTGGCTATGCAGTCCCTCCCCTGAGCCACCACCTGGAGCCCCGCACAATAGCTCCGAGACCCAGAGACCCGCCACACACCTCCTCCTCCGGACAGCCGCCCGGTCTCCGACGCAGTCACCAGGAGTCCAAACAACCCACTTCGGGTCTCCTCCTCCCGCCACCCACCCGCAGCCCCAGGCAGTCACTCCAAGTCCAAGTGACCCGCCCCGTTCCTCCTCCTCCTCCTCGGGGTAGCCCCCCGGGTGTTCAGGAGCGGTGGCTCCGAGACCAAGTGACTCACCATGCTCCTCCTCCAGGCAGGCCACCGGTGTTCAGGAGCGGTCGCCTCTAGTCCAATCAACTCACCACTCGCCTCCTCCTCTGGCAACCACCTGCGGCCCTGATGCAGTCACTCCTAGACCAAGCGTCCCACCGCTCTCCTCCTCCAGGCAGGCCACCAGTGTTCTGGAGCAGTTGTTCTGAGTTCAAACAGATCGCCACGCAGCTCCTCCTCTGGCAATTGCCTGTGGCTCTGATGCAGTCACTCCTAGACCAAGCGTCCCGCCGCGCTCCTCCTCTTCCTCCGGGCAACCCCCCGGTGTTCAGAAGCGGTCGCTCTGGGTCCAAACAGCTCGCCACGCAGCCCCTCCTCAGGCAGCCGCCCGGAGCCCCAGTGGCTGCTCCGAGTCCAAGCGCTGTGCTGAGCCGCCTCCTCTACGATGATCCCAGTTGTCCGTGTTTACCGCTCCAGCGGGGGGAGGGGCGTCTCGCCGAGCAACTCCACTCCACAAATTCCCTGCATTCCGGGGCTACCGCCCCATCCGGGACGTCTCCCCAACGGGAGAGACTTACCCGGCGGCTTTGAGTTGGTCCCAAGTCTCTCACTATCTCCTCTTTTGAATCTTGCGTCCTGGAGCAACGTGAAATGCAGCCGCCCTCTAGTCCGCCATCTTGGCCCGCCCCGTAGTCATGTTTTTATTGCTAGTCTCTTGTGAACACTCACTCCTTCATAGTGGTTTCCTCGGGGCTCATGACTCACCCAACTAGTTTCCTAATTCTTTCTACTCTCATTTTGATGACATTGCCAATGCAATCTTTTATTCAAATGATTCCAAAATCTGTATCTTCAATTTATAAAACTTCTAAAATCAAATAAAATGCACATTGGCTATTTCTTAATGAATATTAAATATTTTATACTTCCATAATTTATAGTATAAATATTAAATAATATTCTAAATGACTTAATAAGTTTTAAGTTTGCTATTCTTCTATATTCTGCAGATAGTAATGCTACCATCATCTACTAATTTGATCAAGCAAAAAAATTGCAGAATCAGCTCCAATCATTCCTTCTCCTTCAGTTCTCCATCCAACGAAATAGCAATTGCCAATGTGTCTATTTCCAAGACAATTTTCAAATCTTGTCTTTTTCTCTTTTATCTACTCCGTCTAATAATAGTTTACATTTAATTTGTGGCTTATGGTAATATATCCCTGAAGTTTTTTCTCTTCTTTTCTTTTTTTTTTTTATTCATAGATACTGTGCAAAGTTATTTTTCCAAAAGTACAGAAATTCAGAAAACTGCTTAAAAAATAATGATGATTCTCCACTACCCACAGGATCATGTGACTGATATTTCAATAATTTTGCTCTGAAGGCTCTGTTTTAATTCCAATCTTCTCTTCATGTAATTCCTAGGTGATGTCATGGGTACCATTCTTCCAGCACGCCAAGCAGATTCAAGTTTGAAATGGTGGAAGATTAGCCCTTTTGTTTTAGAATTCTAATAGTCCTTGGCTCATGATTTGGAAAGCATTCTTCAATTGATTTGAAACTGTATTCTCTCAGACAACTTTCAGTGCTTTACACTTAGACATTGCTCAAATAGTTATTCTTAAAAATAATGAATAGTATTAGAGAAACTTACCTTCTATCACTAAGAGAAAAAAAAGAGGGGGTTTGAGAAAGGTGATAAAAAGCATATTTTTTAAACCAACTGCAACATTTACTATGCAATCAACCTAATTAAAAAGTGAAACTTTTATCAAATAAAAACATTTTTATGCAATACACTATTACATTTGTTTCTAGAACCTCAAGAGTCTACCTACCAGCATTTCTTTAAGATTCACATTTCTTTTTAGTAACCATCACTATAAGATCTTATTTTCCAACACTTATTCCTGAAGGGTTCAAATATTCTCACTCAAGTTTACCAGATCTGCTAAGGAAAGCACTAGATCTGTGTTGTTGAGTGTTCAATTTAAACTTCAATGATGACAACAGCATTTTTATCAAGCTCTGAGGTATTGAGCTGTGCTTCTGATATTGCTGCTTTAAATGTCCTGAGCCTGTTACTTCTAGCTTCTGTGATGAGAAGTGGATGTTTTTAAAAGCTACATTAACACCTGGAGCTGTGTACGTGATAGCACCGAAATGAACTGTACTCATTTAGAAAGCACATTGACTACTCAGTCTGCAAGTGTCCTCAGCACAGGTTCTTTCCCGAGAAAACCTCCTTGACTGGATTTGTGATCAACAATGGCTCTGATTCCTTTCAGTTGAGGAAAGTAAACTGTGAAATAGACTTCAATACACATAAAATGTTTCTCCTTTGAAAATAAGCATTAAAATAATACACTTACCATTCTCATTCTTTTAGATCCATGTTACATACTATTTTTATTTCATTCCAGCTTATTTTGATTTTTTTCTAGAACTTTTCTCTTTGAGATGAATTAGAAACCACTTCTATAATGGTAAGAGAAGTGATCATGAATCAGTGTGGGTTTATTCTTTATTTTGTCAAAATGACATTACTTAATGATTAAATATGGCTTTAAGAATCAGAATAATAGAATCATTATGGAAAACAGCATGGAGATTCCTCAGAAAATTTGGAATGGAACCACCATTTGACCCAGTTATCCCACTCCTCAGTTTATACCCCAGAGATTTAAAATCAGCATACTATAGTGATGCACACACATCAATGTTTATATCAGTTCAACTTACAGTAGCTAAAATATGGAACCAATCTAGATGTCCTTCAACAGATGAATAGATAAATAAAATGTGGTATGTGAGGATTTTCAAGATGGCAGACTAGAGGGTGACTGCATTTCATGTCACTCCAGGACTCAGGATTCAAGAAGAGGAGTTATTGAGATACTCAGTACCAACTCAGAGCTGCCGGGTGACTCTCTCCCACTGGGCGAGGCTCCCCGGATGGGATGATACTCCTGGAACACAGGGAACTTTGTGGAGTAGAGTTGCACAGCACGACTCCCCCACTGGAGCGGTGAATCCAGACAACCAGGAGCATTGTAGAGGAGGGCCACTTAGCGAGAGGCTACCGTGCAGAGCGAGGGTCCCAGCCCCAAGGGGTAGGTCCAGATCCCAGAGAACATTGCAGCAGTGGGCTGACCAGCAAGATACTCACTCGCAGGGTGTGGCTCCCTGGCCCAGGAGGTAGGTGTGGACCCTTGGGAACATCGCAGAGGAGAGCTGCCCAGCCCAGGTGGTAGTTTTGGACAGAAGAGAACTTCTCAGAGGAGAGCTGCCCAGCGAGACTTCCCCACCTGGTGAGACTTCCCTTTCGGTGGAGGCTTTGCCACCAGGGCGGTAAAACCAGAGACACAGGCCCAGACCTATCTCATAGAAAGAGATACCCACAGACTAAAGGTGAAAGGATGGGAAAAAATATACCTTGCACAGGACTCAGGAAAAAGCTGGAGTATCCACCTTCATATCAGATAATGTGGACATTTCACACTGCTTAAGGGAAGCATAAATCAGCAAGACATAGCAATCATAAATATCTATGCCCCAAACAGTTGCTCATCCTTGTACATCAAACAAATCCTTCTCAAATCCAGGAATCAAAGAGGCCACAACACAATAATACTAGGCGATTTTAACACACCTCTCTCACCACTGGACAGATCTTCCAAACAAAAATTGAATGAAAAAACCATAGATCTCAATAACACAATCAATAATTTAGACTTAATGGACATATATAGAATATACCATCCAACAAAGAGTGAATACACTTTCTTCTCAGCAGCACATGGATCCTTCTCTGAAATAGACCATATTATGTGCCACAAAGCTAATGTTTGCAAATACAAGAAGATAGAGACACTACCTTGTATTCTATCAGATCATAATGGATTGAAATTAGAAATAAATGACAGAGTAAAAAACAGAAAATACTCCAACACCTGGAGATTAAATAATATGCTATTGTATGATGAATGGATAACAGAAGATATCGGGTGGGAGGAGAAAGAAATTCTTAGAGGTAAATGAGAACAAAGATACATCATAACAAAATCTCTGGGACACCATGAAAGAAGTACTTAGAGGAAAATTTATTTCATTCAGCGCATGAAATAAAAGAAAAAATAATCAAATAAATGACCTAACACTACAGTTCAAAGCCCTAAAAAAAGAAGAACAGAGCAACACCAAAAGTAGTAGAAGACA
Organism: Sciurus carolinensis; assembly: GCF_902686445.1. Taxonomy (NCBI): domain Eukaryota; kingdom Metazoa; phylum Chordata; class Mammalia; order Rodentia; family Sciuridae; genus Sciurus; species Sciurus carolinensis. Next base: position 16,260,150 of record NC_062224.1, read on the forward strand.
GGAAATGTTAAAATCAGAGCTGAATTCAATGAAATTGAAACAAAAGAAACAATAGAAAAAAAAAAACTCGGTTCTTTGAAAAAAATAAACAAAATTTGTTGACAAACCCTTAGCCACACTAACAAATAGAAGGAAAGAGAAAACTCAAATTACTAAAATTCGAATGAACAAGGAAATATCACAACAGACACGAAAGAAATACAAAACATAATTAGAAGCTATTTTGAAAATCTATACTCCAACAAAATAGAAAAATCTCAAAGACATCAACAGGTTTCTAGAGACATATGAATTACCTAAACTGAACCAGGAGGACATACACAATTTAAATAGTTTAAATTTAAATAGTTTGATTTCAAGTAATGAAATAGAAGAAGTCATCAAAAGCCTACCAACAAAGAAAAGTCCAGGACCAGATGGGTTCTCAGGCGAGTTCTACAAAACATTTAAAGAAGAGCTCATTCCAATACTTCTCAAAGTATTCCATGAAATAGAAGAGGAGGGAACCCTCCCAAACTCATTCTATGAAGCCAATATCACCCTGATACCTAAACCAGACAGAGACACATTGAGGAAAGAAAATTTCAGACCAATATCCTTAATGAACTTCAAAGAAAAATTCTCAACAAAATGTTAGCAAATCGAATAGAAAAATACATTAAAAAGACAGTGCACCACTATCAAGTGGGTCTTATACCAGGGATGCAAGGTTGGTTCAACATCCAGAAATCAATAAATGTAATTCACCATATCAGCAGACTGATATGTCAAGAATCACATGATTATTTCAATAGATGCAGAGAAAGCATTGATAAATTACAGTATCCTTTCATGCTGAAAACACTAGAAAAAATAAGGATAGTGGGAACATTCCTTAACATTGTAAAGCCCATGGCGAATATTCTAAATGGTGTAAAACTGAAAGAATTCCCCCTAAAAACTGGAACAAGGCAGGGATGCCCTCTTTCACCACTTCTATTCAACATTGTCCTTGAAACTCTAGCCAGAGCAATGAGATAGACCAAAGAAATTAAAGGGATAGGAATAGGAAAAAAGAACTCAAGCTATCCCTATTTGCTCATGACATGGTTATAAATTTAGAGGAACTGGGAAATTCAACCGGAAAGCTTTTAGAACTCATAAGTGAATTCAGTAAAGTAGCAGGATATAAGATCAATGCTCATAAATCTAATGCATTTTTATACATAAGTGATGAGTCTTCAGAAAGAGAAGTTAGGAAAACTAGCCCATCCACAATAGCCTTGTAAAAAATAAAATACTTGGGAATCGATCCAACAAAAGAGGTGAAAGAACTCTCAATGAGAACTACAGAACACTAAAGAAAGAAGTTAAAGAAAACCTTAGAAGATGGAAAGATCTCCCATGTTCTTGGATAGGCAGAACTAATATTGTAAAAATGGCCATACTACCATAAGTGCTATACAGATTCAATGCAATTCCAACTAAAATCCCAATGATGTACCTTACAGAAATAGAGCAAGCAATTATGAAATTCATCTGGAAGAATAAGAAACCCAGAATAGCTAAAGCAATCCTTAGCAGGAAGAGTGAAGCAGGAGGTATCACAATACCAGAACTTCAACTATACTACAAAGCAATAGTAACAAAAACAGCGTGATATTGGTACCAAAATAGACAGGTTGATCAATAGTACAGAATAGAGGACATGGACACAAACCCAAATAAATTCAATTTTCTCATACTAGACAAGTTGCCAAAACTTGCAATGGAGAAAAAATAGCCTCTTCAACAAATGGTGCTGGGAAAACTGGAAATCCATATGCCGCAGAATGAAACTAAATCCCTATTTCTCACCCTGCACAAAACTCAACTCAAAATGGATCAAGAATCTTGGAATCAGACCAGAGACCCTGCATCTCATTGAAGAAAAAGTAGGTCCAAATCTTCAACATGTTGGCTTAGGATCAGACTTCCTTAACAGGACTCCCATAGCACAAGAAATAAAAGCAAGAATCAACAACTGGGATAGATTCAAACTAAAAAGCTTTCACTCAGCAAAGGAAACTATCAGCAATGTGAAGAGAGAGCCTACAGAGTGGGAGAAAATCTTTTCCACTCATACTTCAGAGAGAGCACTAATTTCCAGAATATATAAAGACCTCAAAAACTCTACACCAAGAATAAAAATAACCCAGTCAACAAGACACTTCACAGAAGAAGATCTACAAGCAATCAACAGATATATGAAAAAATGTTCAACATCTCTAGTAATAAGAGAAATGCAAATCAAAACTACCCTAAGATTCCATCTCACCCCAATTAGAATGGTGATTATCAAGAACACAAACAACAATAGGTGTTGGTGAGGATGTGGAGAAAAAGGTACACTCATACATTGCTGGTAGGGTTGCAAATTAGTGCAGCCACTCTGGAAAGCAGTGTGGAGATTCCTTAGAAAACTTGGAATGGAACCACCATTTGACCCAGCTATCCTACTCCTCGACCTATACCCAAAGGACTTAAAATAAGCATACTGCAGTGATGCAGCCACATCAATATTCATAGCTGCTCAATTCACAATAGCCAGATCATGGAACCAACCTAGATGCCCTTCAATGGATGAATGGATAAAGAAACTGTGGTATATATATGCAATGGAATATTACTCAGCCATAAAGAAGAATAAAATTATGGCATTTGCAGGCAAATGGATGAAATTGGAGAATATCATGCTAAGTGAGATAAGCCAATCTCAAAAAACCAAAGGACAAATGATCTCGCTGATAAGCAGATGATGATACATAATGTGCTCTGGGAGAGAGGAAAGAATGGAGGAAAGAGGGACTATATAAAGGTAAAAGAGGGGTGGGAATGGTGAGGGGGCAGGAAAAAATAACAGAATGATTCAAACACTATTACCCTATGTAAATGTATGATTACACAAATGGTATGCCTGTACTACATATACAAACAGAGAAACAAATGTATCCCATTCGTTTACAATAAAAAAAAAATTAAAAAAAAGAAAATGTGGTATGTGTGTGTATATATTACTCAGATTTAAAGAAGAATGAAATTATGGCTTTTGCTTAAATGGATGGAGTTAGAGAATATCATGCTAAGCAATGTAAGCCAAACCCACGAAACCAAAGGCCAATTGTTTTCTCTGATAGATATACAGATGTTAATTCACAATAAGGAGGGGTACAAGGAAGAATAGAGTTACTTTATATTAGGTAGAGGGGAGTGAAGGGAGGGGAAAGGATATGGGGAAGGAATGATAGTAGAGTGAATCAGACATTATTACCTCATATACATATATGACTGCATGACCGATGGGATCCTACAATATGTAAAATCAGAAAAATGAGAAATTGTACTCCATTTATGTATGATCTATTAAAATGTATAAATGCATTCTACTGTCATGTACAACAAATTAGAACAAAGAAAAAAATACAATTTAAAAGAATTTTAAAAAAAGATTCAGAATAATAGGATTTTTTTGGTTTTGTTTTTGCCTGAGAAATCCACTGAGCATCATATGGCCATTTCCTTTGTGATAAGTCATTTTTCCCTTGATTCTTTCAAAATTTTCTCTTTGATAATTTGATTATAACATGTTCCAGGTTAATCATCTCCTCTTCCTTCTCCTCCCACTCTTTTTTTTTTTTTTTTTTTGTGGTCTGGTAATTGAACCCAGGTCTTTACATATACATACAGGAAGCAAATGTTCTACCACTGAGTTACACCCCGCAACCCACCTCCTGGATTGAAAGACTTCACTAGAGAATTCTATCAAACATATAATTACACAAAAATTCTTTTGGAAAATTGAAGAAATGTTATTACTTTCAATTTTTTTTTTTTTTTTTTTTTTTTTTTTTTTTTTTTTTTTGCAGTATTGGGGATTGAACCCAGGGTCTTGGGCTTGCAAGACAAGCACTATACTAACTACCAACTGAGTTATATCCCTAGTCCTTTACTTTCAATTTTATTCTATGCAAACAGCATAACTCTGATACCTAAACCAGATAAAAGCATTTCAAGAAAATTACTGAAAAATATCCCTCAAGAAAACAGATGAAATCATTTAACTGAAATTTTAGCACATTTAGTATGAATATATTTTAGAAGAATATTTCATCATGACCAAGTTTTGTTTCTCTCCAAAACGCAGGGTTGTTTTAATAATTGAAAATCAATGCATTCACAATTTTAATAACCAAATAATGATTATCTCAACTAGTATTAAAAAAATCCACTAAAAAGCATTTGCCAAAATCCAGTTGGTGACTAAAAAGTGAAAAAGCACTCAACAATTTAGAAATAAGAGAACTTCCTCAGTTGAACAGTGAACATCTGCAAAAATATTGAGAACTAACTTAAATTAGACAGTGATGTTTCATCACAGTTAGGAAAGCCTTTCTCATCCTTATACAAAATTACACATGCTTAATTCCAGAACTTCTCTAGATTTGTTTTCCATTATTAAACTCATTTCTGTCCCTGATCTCTTTAGAATTTATGACAGAATATAAAATAAAGCATAATTCTATCTTTTTTCCAAATAGTTATCAAGACACACTTTATTAAATAGTTCATTTTTTTCCTCCACTAATTTCAAATGCTCCCAGTGCTACACACTCAATTTCCATGTGCTCTGTAGTTTATTGCTGCATTTTTCATTCTCTGGCTACATGTGCATGAGCAGCACACTGTTTTAACAGTGTGTTTATACTATTCTTTTGTAAGGAGTGATGTCATGTACACATGGCTCTTTGTTTTCAGTATTTTTTAAAATATTCCTGCTTTTGGTTATTTATCTTTAAAAACTTTAAAAGTAACAAGTTGAGATTTTGTAAATATTTTGATTTTATTAAAATTCTGGAGCTTACTATTTTTTTGTATTCATGTCTATGTGTGTTGACTGAACTTATTTTTGCTTAAGTGAAGACCTTTTGAATATCATATTATCCTAGAGACATCTGTCATAAATGAGAGCAAAAAGTTTCTTATGATTTAAGACATAATGTATATGTCAATTTGAATCAAACTACTTAAATGGAAATTCAGGTAAATATCTTTCAAATTTGGCAGCATGGATTCTTTCAGATCTATGTGTCTTATTTGTTTTAAGCAACAAACTGTTGGCCATTGAGATGAGCCAGTATTGTTTAAATAACTGAACCTGCAGAGGATATAAATTCTGATTAAGAATTCTTTATAGATGGGCTCAGTGAGCATGCCTATAATCCCAGAGGCTCAGGAGGCTGAGTCAGGAGGGTCACTAATTCAAAGAAGCAACTTAGTGAGACCTTATCTCTAAATAAAATATAAAAGAAGGCTTTGGTTAAGGATAAGTGCTCCTGGGTCAAGCCCCAGTACTAAAAAAAAAAAATTATGTATTTTTTGAAAAATGATTGCCTCCCCATTCTGTTCTTTCATAACGTATTTCTGAAATAATTCTAATTTGACATTATTTTCAATAAAATGCATGAATAAACTGTTATTTTCACAGCTGCATTTTAATCTCATATTATTCTGGAGACTATCAAGAGAGTGATTTTATTCTCTGACAGACTTGATTGGACAGGAGTTTTGGGTCATTAACCCCATAATAAGTTGCATTATTCTCATGAGTATTCTCACTGTGGATTTCAATTTCAGAACCACTCGTTCACATTAAGAGAACAAATTATTTTTCTAAATGATAACATTTGAAAAATTAATTGAATTGATGCATTTAAAACACTGAAAATGATAAAGTAATGGATCTTCACATTTATGGTACTTATTACAGTGTACACCAGGTGTTATCAAGGCTTAGGTGGACAATTTAAGGAGCACACATTGATTAAAAAAAAAAAAGGGCAAAGGCAAAATATTCTGATTATAATAGCCAGATTTTAATAAGAAATTATCTATTAGGGATTCCCCTCTATGGTTTAAATACAGAAAAAACTAGATAATGTGATGCAGACTGAACAATCATTTTAAAAAATACAATGGATTTATTCCTGAGAACTCTTATTTTCTGATAATTCCTTTTTCATTGTAACTTGTTCTACAGTATTTCATTAATATCTCCAAGAAGACAAATCCAAGTTTGTAATCATCTTTCAGTTTTCTCCAAGATTATTTTCTTTTATTTACCATGATCTCTCCTCATTTTGGAAACTTTTCTTGAATGCTTGTTGACCCTTTTTTGTTTGTTTTTATTTACAGTTAAGTATAAAAGTCAGGGTTTTTTTCAAGATGGCAGAATAAAGGAGGTTACTTTCCTAGCTGCTCCATGGCACAAAACCAGGAAAGCACATGGGCAGCTTCTCAGCAAGTGAGGTACTAGAAACCTTCAGGGACACTATAAGTCCACAGTGTAGAAAGTCTACCATCTCAGATCCATAATATTAGATGGGTAGACTCACCAATAACATGAAAAAGCAAGGGAATGAATCACCCTGAACAAACCACGATATTCCAATTACAGAAACCATCAATACCAGAGTGGGAGGAAATGTCAGAGAAGGAGTTTACAATGTACATAATTCAACTGATCTGTGAAGTAAAGGATGGTATAAGGAGTGAAATAAGAGAAAATACAGGAAGTGAAAGATCACTTCAGTAAAGAGAGAGATTTATGGGGGGAAAAAAAGCAGAAATTCTTGAAATGAAGAAATGAATAAACCAAATTAAAAATTCAATTGAAACAATAGCCAACAGACTAGACCACTTGGGAGACAGTTTTAGGCAATGAAGACAAAATATATAATCCTGAAAACAGAGTTGACCATGGAGAAAAGAAGTTAAGAGACCATGAACAGAACTTCCTAGAAATATGGGATAACCTGAAAAGATCAAATTTAAGATTTATTGGGATAGATGAAGACTCAGAGACAAATGAAAGAAATGCACAATCTTTTCAATTAAATAATAGCAGATAATTTGAAGGAAATGGGAAATCAAATAAGGGATGTTTACAGGAACCCAAATATACAAAATTACACTAGACCCACAAAAAGGCACATTATTATGAAAATGCCTAACATACTGAATAAGGACAGAATTTTAAAGACTGCCAGAGAAAATGACAGGTAAAGTTTAGAAGGAAACAAAACCATATCTCAGTTGATCTCTCAACCCAGACACTCAAAGCTAGGAGGTCTTGGAATAATATATACCAAACTGAAAGAAAAAGAATGCCAACCAAGAATACTATACTCATTAAAATTAAGCTTCAGAATTGATGATGAAATAAAAACCTTCGATGATAAACAAAAGCTAAAGAATTGACAACTTAAAGCCTGCACTACAAAACATACTCCTAAGATATTTCATGAAGAACAAATGAAAAATAAAACTGAAAACCAGCAAAGGGAGGTATTAAAAGAACAGTGAATCAATGGAGAAACAAATTCAAATTAAAAACCAGAAATAAATAAAATGACGGAAAATAAAAATTACATCTCAATAATAACATTGAATGTAAATGGCCTAAGCTCCTCAATCAAAAGACATAGACTGGCAGATTGGGTTAAAAGTCAAGACCCAATAGTATACTCTCTCCAAGAGACTCACCTCATAGGCAAAGACATCCATAGACTGAAGGGAAAAAGATGGGAAAACATGTCACTCACATGGATTTTATAAACAGGGGGTTCTATCCTCATATCAGATAACATGTACTTCAAGTCAAAGTTAGAAGGTATAAAGAAGGACATTTCATACTGCTTAATGGAACCATGAATCACTAAGACATAACAATCATAAATATATATGCCCCAAACAATGGAGCATCTATGTATATCAAACAAACCCTTCTCAATTTCAGGAATCAAAGAGACCACAACACAATAATACTTGGTGGCTTTAACACACCTCTCTCACCACTGGATAGACTTTCCAAACAAAAACTGAACAAAGAAGCCATAGAACTCCATAATGCAATCAATAATTTAAACTTAAGAGACATATGTAGAATATTCCATCCATCAATGAGCAAATGCAGAAGCACATGAATATTCTCTAAAATAGACTATATGTTATGCCACAAAGCAACTGTTAGCAATTACAAAAAAACAATAGAGAAAATACCTTACATCTATCAGATCATAATGCAATAAAATTAGAAATCAATGATAAAATAAGAAGTAGAAGATACTCTAACACCTGGAGACTAAAAATAATATGCTATTGAATGATGAATGGATAGCAGAAGCAATCAGGGATGAAATAAAAAATACTTAGAGGTAAATGAGAATAGCAATACAATATTTCAAAATCTCTGGGAAACTATAAAGGCAGTGCTAAAATGAAATTCATTTCTTTGAGCTCATTCTTTAAAAGAATAGAATTTCGACAAATAAATAACCTAATATTGCCTCTCAAAGCCCTACAAAAGGCATAGAAGTCAGGAAATAATTAAAATCAGAGTTGAAATAAATGAAATTGAAACAAAAGAAACATAACAAAAAATTAACAAAACAAAGAGTTGGTTCTTTGAAAAAATTTAAAAAATCGATAAACCCTTAGCCAAGCTAACAGAGAGAAAATTCAATTTACTAAAATTCATTATGACAAGGGAAATATCACTATGGACACTACTGAAATACAGACGATAATCAGAACATTTTTTGAAAATTTATACTCTAATAAAATAGAAAATCCTAATGACATGTACAAATTTCTAGAGATATATGACCTACTACAATTGAATCAGGAGGATATAGAAATTTTAAACACATCAATGTCAAGTAATGAAATTGAAGACATAATCTAAAGTCTACCAAGAAAGAAAACCCAGGACCAGACAAATTCTCAGATGAGATCTATCAGACCTTCAAAGAAAAAATAACACCAATCCTCCTCAAAATTTTCCATGAAATAGAACAGAAAGGAACTCTTTCAAACTCATTCTATGAAGCTAGTATCACCCTGATACCAGAATCAGACAAGGACACATCAAAGAAAGAAAATTTCAGACCAATATCCGTGATGAACATAGATGCAAAAATTCTTAATAAATACTGGCAAATCACACACAAAAAAATGAAAAAGTGCACCATGATCAAATGGGGTTCATCCCAGGGATACAAGGTTGGTTCAACATACAGAAATCAATAGATATAATTCATCACATTGGTAGACTTAAAGACAAGAATCACATGGTTATCTCAATAGATGTAGAAAAAGCATTTGACAAAATAGAGCATCCATTTATGTTCAGAACACTAGGAAAACTAGGGATAGTAGGGACATAACTCAATGTTGTAAAAGCTATATATGCTAAACCCAAGACCAACATTATTCTAAATGGAGAAAAAATTGAAAGCATTCTCTCTAAAAACTGGAACAAGACAGGGAAGCCCTCTTTCACAACTTCTATCCAACATAGTCCTTGAAACTCTAGCCAGAGCAATTAAACAGAAGAAAGAAATTAAAGGGATATGAACAGGAGGAGACAAACTCAAACTATCCCTGTTTGCTTATGACATAATTCTGTATTTAGAAGACAAAAAAAACTCCACCAAAAAATGTCTAGAACTCATAAATTAATTCAGCTAATTCACCACTGCATGGATCTAACTGGGGTCATTAATGTGGGAACAAAAAAGGATTTGGCATCTAAATTTTGAAATATGAAAGAATACCTGTTAAATTGGCAAACTAATACCTTGTTGACCATTTTTCCATTTATTATCTCAAGTTTGTAGTAATTGCTATAGTTTTAGCAAGTACTAAGAGATTTTATTGTTGGATCATTTGTGTCATGGAACAAATTGAACGAGTCCTTCCTGTTTAGAGGAAGTTATGAATATTAAGACAGAGTTTTAATATAGAATAAAATGTATGTATAATTGAGAAAAAATCTAGTAAGTAGTTGTACTTACTAGTAGGTATCATTGACTGGAATATTAGAATCAAATCCATTCTAAACAAAAAAGGTAATAAAGTATTTGCAACTTTAGTCAGTGCTTCTAGGACTTCAGACTCTCATACATCACTTAAAATATGCTCCCAGTTGGAAAGTGCTAAATGAGTCAGACAAAGCAGTGCACATTGCAAAGTAACTCAGACTTCTCTAAGCATATAGAAAGTAAAAGGGAGTTGGTATTCTTTATTCCATTCTGGAGGAGGACTTGATCCACAGACTAAAAAGTAAGTCTTTCTTGTTTACTAGCTCTAAGTGTCCTCTGCCTGCTGACCTGATTCCTGCTTACACCCTAAAAAAAAAAAATTTATGTTCAACACATTTAAAGAACTGTTGCTGAAATAGTTCTACACAGCTGCTGATTTGACTAATATTTATTCATGCATATTATAAATAATAAATCTGTAAAGGAAGGGCAGAAAATTGAGGGAAACCAATACCATGCAAAAAAGGACAAATGTAAACAACAACAAAACATAAACAACAAAAAATCTAGCTGAACATGAGAAAATACATATAATGCAAAAAAGCTTAAATAGTTACAGTTTAATTTTCATCTGTAGAAAAATTCAAAGGACTATTCTAAAAATATAAATAAGTGTGTATAGAAAACTTAACAAATATTTTTTAAATGTTATATTAGTCCAGAAGGAGAATACAGAAAATGTTGAAGAGTTAACATAATTAGGTATAAATATGAAATAATGTCCTTAGTGAAGAAATATTTGCCTTAAAAAGGAAAGGATACATTAATTGTTGAGTAGGATAAATGTAAGAGAAAGAAATTCAAGACACATTACTTTTGAATCTTAATAAAAAGAAATGAAATGATAGAGAATTTTAATGTTTAAATATCAAAATAAATTCTTTAATGAAAGAAATGAGACTCATGTAGCCATCAGATTCCTTATCTCATAATATGGGATGACTTTTCTTGCAAGTTCTTCTGTATCAATAATTATATACTCAACAATTTTTAATTTAAATGTGAAGGAAATGAAAGTCTTAATAAAATTATGCTTAGCATTCATACATGTTTTCTGAAGAAATTCAGTTAATATTGTAATACAGAAAGATAAAAAATCCAAATCAACAGTGATGAGAAAAATAAATCATTCAAGTCATAAGCAAATTAAATTAAGTCTCACAATAAAGGTAATTTCTCAACTTTCCATGTAAATGTTTTATTTTTGCAGTGTCAGTGATTAAAAACAGGGACTTGTGTAGGCCAGGCAATTGTTCTATCATTGAACTAAAATCCCAGCCCAATAACTCATAAAAAATAAGGTATTTAAGAAATATATGCCTGTTGTGAAAAATGCTTACCTAGAAACAATGTTTAGGCCACTTTAATAAAATGTAAAATAAAGGGCAAAAAGATGTAAAGACATATTAGGGTCTTCATTTTTTTCAAAGACCGGTATTTACTATTTTATCTTATATAAATACAACATATTATTGCCTCTTCCCATGCTATTAGTAACTATGTAGTACAATATTAGTTACTATACAGTGATGTTATTAGTTACTATACAATCAAAAATCAAAATACACCAAACTTTATGATTCTCTATTTAGGACAAATTCTAAGAAAGAATATCCTGAATCCATAGTGATGTTAAAAATTTTCAGACATATGATCAAAATGGCTTTTCAAAATATTTGATCTAATGTATACATTAATAGTGTATTTCTGAGGTAACATTTCCCATGATATTCTCTAATATATCGTAGGAAACAAATGTTATTATGTAATCTTCTTTTCTTGTTACTAGAAAGCTTATTTTATTTTATTCTTTCATTTTTTACAGTGCTGCAGATCGAAGCCAGGGATTCTCTACCACTGAACTACAATTCTAGACCTTTTAGTTTTTTTTTTTTTTTTTTTCTATTGAGACAGCTCTTGCTAATTTTCCTAGACTGGCTTTGAACTTGTGATCCTCCTGCCTCAGCCTCCCAAGTACCTACAAGTACAGGTTTCTGCTATCATTCCTGGCAAGTAAGTTTATTTTAAATGCATTTATTGGACTTCCCATTCTGAACAAGCAGAGATAGAAATATTTCTCCCTATTTATCCTAATAGGGAAAGACAGAAAGTCTGGATAAACACATAAGCAAGTATGGGAAGATTCTGAAAGTTGGAGGAAAAAGGATAGGTCAACAAAGGACTTTAGGAATTGAGGAACAACATGGAATGAGTTCCCTTAACATCTTTTTTGTTTTGTTTTTGTTTTTGTTTTTTCTGATACTCTCCCTGTTCAGAGGAAAGATCCTCACTGTGGAATCACACCAATGGACATGAGATCAGGGGACAGTATCAAGAAATGCTTGTTTTCCTAGCCAGAAAAACCAGGAAAGTGGTGGCTAAACCTTTCTGTTAAGCTTTGCTGCTACTCTGAGTCTCCCTGGAGTAGAGCTGACTTTGTGGAGGCTCAGTGAGGGGCCTCTAATTTCCACTGCTGCTCAACATTAATGAAGCAATCTTGCCCCCCCACCAACTAGAGTAGAGAGGAACAGGTATGCAGAGAAAAGGGTTTGCTAAACCCCAATGTGCCCACATACACTCTTAAAAACTTCCCACTGAGAGTTACATTACTAAGAATCAAACAAGTGAATGGAATCCTGTCCAACATTATTTTTGTTCTAGGTATTTTGTTGCTTAGTATCCATACCTGGTGTTGTGAATGACTAGGATTTCACGTCATGACTAATACTTGGAAAGCGAGAGGAAATAGGAGCATTGGTAGGGTGAATAAAAGATGAAATCAGTGTTTCCACATTTTATGTCTCTGCCTGTAGGGTCCTTGTTCCACTGTCAGATCCTAAGAGCCCAGAAGAGTTACACAAGAAGAGCAAAAGAGCATTGCTACTAGTCCTTGCTATTTCTCTGTTAGAGAATTTGATTTTGTGACAAAAGAACTTTCCTTATCTAGTTCAGTTTCTGTCCCCTCTTGACCATGCAGACATGGGTCAGGGGATAGCAATCAGGGTCACAAACACACTCGGCATCCTCTGCACATCAGTTTTGCCTACAGTATTTTAAGTGAATTTGATAAATTCAGAAGTGGGGCCAACGGGTCCCAGGAAGACACACGTGCAAAGTCACTAACCTGACAATCTTCCTCTGCTAAAAGTGGAACTCAAAAACCCTGCCAAAGTGACAGTGGCAAATCTAACTTTCCTAGTTTCAGAAATTACCATCTGATTGTGCAGTTACTGGACCAAGATTGATGTGTTCATGTGAAACATTCTGCTGTCTTCCTTTCCTGTTAGCCAGCAGAAAATGGAGCTGATATTTATACACAGCAGAGTATGGGTGGAAAAAAGTATAACTGACTCCATCAAATTGCCACATTTCTTTCATTAACAAGAATGAGTCATTAAAGAGAATTCTTGCAGGATGGGTTTGGAAAGGTTAGGAGCTGCTGGCTCACTTCCCATTCTATAACTGCTTTTGAGATGTTAACTATTTTTGAGATACCAGCTGAGTAGAGTCAGGTAACCAGTATGAAAGAGGAAGGAGGATTCGGGGAGAAGGTGGAGGTGGTACATGAATGTGACGGACAACATAGAACACTTAATGTACTTTTCCCCTTTGGACAGAAAAACTATTTGCATCTCTTTAAGCAAAACATTTTTTTCTTTTAATGTAAAGGGAATTGTTTATAAAAGAAGTCATTCAAAGATTGCAGTTATCATCAGAGAGTAGGAGGGCTAGATGGTTAGAAAGACACAGAGCAAGGTGTTTATAATATTCATGAATGTACATGGCTTGGTGTTTCTCCACCTTTAGTTCAGTCAGACAGAGTTGACTTCAAATTCCAGTTCTAATACGTAATTCCATGTAACCTTAGAAATTACCTAACTATTCCAAGTTCATTTTCTCCATCAGTTAAGTGGTTGTGGTAATAACGTGTGCCTCACCGCATTGTTGTAGGATTAAATGCAGTGATGTGCACAAAACAGTCCAGTTGTTGATACACAGTCAATGGATATATTAGCAAACTGTGAAATGATTGTAAAATTAACACTCTAGCATTCAGTAAACATTGTGAGTAGATCCTGGTATCTTCAAGGAATAGATGCTTACTGGGGTAATCCTGAGGAGTAGGAAAAGATTAAATATGTGTTGCTTCCTGAAATCCACAATGGGAGAAATAGTGCATTCTAGAAATACTGTGTCAGTCATGGATACTTGTCCTTGACTTATCAGTTACTAGCTGCATGACCTCAGGTAAATCTCTTGAATTCCTTGAGACAAGAGTTTTTCACCTGCACTTTAAGTATCTTGCCTACCTTGGCATATGTTGTAACAGTAAAAAAAAAACCTAGAAAATCAAATTGTTGTTTCTGTTATGCAAGCCAACAGTAAACAAATAGTCCCAATTGTGTCTTTTGGTTGTTAACCTCTATTCTACTGCTCAGCTTTTAGCACAGATTGTTAAGTGAGACACTTCGTGGCTGTTTCTCCCTGAGCTATGTGTCCTCTTCTGAACTTCTCAGATCATCTGAAATATTATTATAGTTCAAGAATACTACAAAGAGGGTGATATAACTGTTGATGACCCTAATTGTTCCAACAAAAATCAAACTACAATCTCTAAGAAGGTACATATTCTTAACAAAAAAAATTCTGGGCTGATTACCTTTAGCTTGTTTTTCCCTTAGTAATACAGCTCTCTGTAGGAGGTCTTCTCCTCCTCCTCTCACTTGTCCTAGGATAGAACTAGGGACACACTTTCTTTAAGCCATTCTAACATCCTGACCTACTCAGGATCCTAATTGTGGTTGGTCATTGGTAAGGATCCATTCACACAGAAGATAATTAATTCTTGAGCCATCCTTCTTGCCTGAGACATCTTTTATCTTTGTTGATGCAACTGGATTTCATAAAAAAAAATATTGCTTTATGATCCTTTGCCACATCTTGACTAAACACTCATTCCTTTTATTTATTATGAGCACTTCATGGCAAAGCATATATTAACTCTCTCGTTTTAAGAAAGGACACAGAAACATAGGAGAAAAATAAAATGAATGAGATTTGAAAGAAACTAATGAAGGAAACACAGATAAGATCAAGATTGGTTGATGTTCATGAAAACCACATAAAGAAGATTTAATAAAATGAGTGCATTAATAAGCCTAATGACTCTTGAAAGTCTCACATACAGTTAAATAAGGTAAATAAGTAGGGAATAAGAAGGTGTATAGGAGGACTTGGGGATGTAGCTCAGTGGCTGAGCCTTTGCCTAGCATGCATTAGGCTCTGAGTTTGATTCCCAGTACGGAAGTAAAAATAGATGTATAGGAGGTACTAGATGTTTACATGTTTAATTAGATAACAATAAAAGGGTTGATCCCCAAATAAGGATTTTTTTCACAACCTAAGAAAGAATTCTTTTTACTCTTCTTACCATAAATTATGACTGCACAAAATTTCCCACTGCTTCGTGCTGTTATAGGTTAAAAGAAAAAAAATGTTAAGTTATTTCAGTGTTATCACCTCTATTGATTTAGAAAAGCTAATGATTTTTATTAGCAAGAGCCTGGCCTACAAGATACTGGTGTCTTCATTAATGTTAGCTGAGAACAGTGTCCAGTCATTGTATCAGCGATTTCCTGCCAAAGGAATCATTTTGATTTTTATTTGCTCCTTCCTTTGATATCTCCTGTACTTTTCTTAAATATGATTAATTTCCACAATTAATTTCCATAATTAAGTCCATATTTCTCTTTTTGAGAGAAAAACATGGCAAGCTTTACAAACCACAAGTTCATCAAACCTTTCTAGATTATAATTTTGATCATAAAATCCAGCATGGATCACTTGCCAGCTGAGTGATCTGCTCCACAGATCTATCTTCCGAGCATATTATGCTAACATTTGTATATCCTCAAAATTACAAGCTATTGTATAACAGTCTTTCCATGAATTACTGATAGTATTTGAAATCTGTTATGTCAAACTTAATATCAGAGGCTTACCATGATGGGTTACCATTTCTGAAGAGAAACTTAGTTAATATGGTAGCAGTAAGGAATGTGAGAGTTGTAACAGGGTATGTACAGACAAATCGTGATGGTAAATTTATTTGCTTATTAATTTTAAAGTTTTGTGTTGTGAATATAATAAGGTAATAGCATGCCATATGTTAGTTTATTAGTTTGAGATTAAATATGTTTATCATATTAATGTAAGTATCATTGCTACTAAAATAGTTGCTTTATGTCCATAACGTCCCTTGTTTTATGCACCAACCTATCATTTACATTCCAATCATGCATCAAGTTTAATGATTAGTGCCACCTTGTGGAACGTGACACCTTTCTGCTTTCAAGTAGCATACCATACTGACTACGGTGGTTGAGACTCCTGGTCTCACTTAAAAATCGCATTTCTTCCCTTGGTTACCACAGGTACACATACAACCAGATCTACATTCCTTTAAAATCAGTTGATTCTAAGTGCATATTTTCCCTATGGATTACATCAAGGCATTTGATGGATAAGTCTATGCCTGGAATTTCTGGCTTTAAGTTAGATGATTATGCAAAATAAGATTATAATGACAAAATTTAAAAATTAGGAATAATCTCTTCCTTTGCAATCTAACACTCAGGAAAAATAAAATCAAAGTGATAAGACTGTGCTAGACAACATTCCTAAATATGTACCTGATTCTTAATGTTAGACATTACTTAATAATATTAGTAATAATTCATTACACTCTATCCAAAATGCTTGCTTACTTACTATTTCCTCTTAAAAATAGAGACAACCAATATACTCTATGTATTGCCAGCATCCAGAGGAGTGCTTGCAATGTCCCACATCTTAATATATTTTTTGTAGATAAAAATAAAATAAATCCACATTTTGTTTGATCTCTTCTCAAATTGGAAAAATTATTATTTATTTCTCAAAATTTAAGTTTCCTGGCTTCATGACATCTCACTTTCTTCATTTTTTTCCTTCTCAATTGAATTTGGTGACATTTCTTGCTTGACTAACTTTTAAAAGTAATTTATTAGTGCATTATAATTATACATAATATTAGGGTTCATTTTGACATAATTATACAAGCATGGAATATAATTTTCCCCGTTAGTCCCCAGTCAGTACTTCCCCTTATATTCCCCTCCTCCCTTCTCCTGTTCCCTTTCCTCTATCCTCTATTCTACTTGTCTTTCCTCTATTTATTTATAGTTTTTAAATTAGTGCATTATAGATATGCATAAAGGTGAAATTCACTGTAGTATGTTCATACATGTACCTAGGATAGTTGGGTCAGTTTTATTCCACAATTCTTTCTTTTTCCCATCCCCTTTCCTCTCCCTTAATCTCCTTCCTTTACTCCACTGATCTCTCTTCTATTTTCATTTTATTTCCCCCCATTCCCTTTTTTTGTCTTTCCTTATTTTGGGGGAGTTTTCTCATTCCACGCATGACTCTCTGGAACTGGCTACTTTTACTTAGCATGATGTTCTCCAGTTCCATTCCTTTACCAGCAAATGCTATAACTTCTTTCTTCTTTGTGAATGAGTAAAACTCTACTATTTATATATATATATTTTTTTTCTTTATCTATTCTACGGTTAATGGGCAGCTGGGCTGGCTTCATAGCTTGATTACCTTTTAAATATGATTTCTTTTAATCTTTTCCAGACCCTGTTCTGGTCTTATTTCATATTCTGAGGAACTCCAGGAAAGGTGAGATTTAAAGCAGAGAATCACACATAGAACCAAAAAATTGGAAAATAACAATTTAAATGAAAGAAGTAGGAAATTTTTTAAAAGTTATATTCAATTACAGAAATTTGGGGAATACTTAAGTGATTTCTACTTTTATTTGGATAGAGGGAAGATCATCTGAATGTGCATAAGTCTGTGGCTAAAATTTATGGTATTATGTTTATAAAAAAATCCTCATGACTAAAATTTCATTTGACTAGATTGAGAGTAACCCATGAACTTGACAAATACATGAATCATGAATTTGGAAAGTGCAAAAAGTTCTTGGGAAACATCATCTGAATCTGGAGTACAAACATAATTCCAAAGAATGTAAATTCAGAATTAAAAAAGAAATACAATAAGGAAATAAGTCACTATACAGAGGAATGAGTTAAAATAAACATGTAGTATCCAATGAGCTACCACTAAAGTTCTTAGAAAAATATATATAACAAGCTTGAGCATATTTTAGCATATTTGCCTACAGAGATACTAACAAGAGATTGGAGAAGAAAAAAGGATCAGTAAACTAAGATAAGTCAATAGAAATTTTCCAATCTGAACAACAGAGAAATAAAACAGAAACTTAATAACCTATAATACAATAATACAATATAAAATGATCTAACATAAATTTAATTTGAATCCCAGGAGAAGAATAGAGAGACAATGAAGTATAAAACATTATTTGAGAAATACTGGCTGAGTGTATACTTGAATAGCAACCTGGAAGGCTCACAAGCACAGCAGAGCAACAATAGATGCTATCATTAAAATCACATCTAATGATATTGTACTTAAATGTCTGGAAAGAAAGATAATGAAACACCTTAAAGACAACCAGATGGTTAGGGTGGGGAAAGACATATTATAGATGAGGAAATAATGATATGAATTAAGACGGGTTTCTCCTCAGAAACACAGGATGCAAGAAGACAATAAAAGGAAATATCACAAAGTACTAGGAGAAAAAAAAATAAACCTATCATCTTAGAAGTCTATCCAGGAAAAGATATGCTTTAAAGACCATTACAAAAATAGACTTTCTATTTCACAATAGTTTTAGATTTACAGAGAAAACATGTTTACAATCAGTTTTCCCATTATCAACATTTTATATATTAGCAACATTGTGTGGTGTACTTAATATCATTAATGAAGAAATATTAATACATTGTTATTCAATTTCATCTATTACTCAAGTTTCCTTAGTTTCACCTAATGCTCTCCAAGATGCATCTATATGAGGTTGACACGTCTCCTTAGGCATCACATTCTTGACTGTAATAGTTTCTGAGACTTTCTATCTGATGAACTTGAAAATTTTGAGCAGTATCAATAAGCATTTTGTAGGATATCTCTCTATAGAAATTTGTTTGGTGTGTTTTTCTCATGATTAGAATGTGTTTCTGAATTTGGGAAGGAGGAACATAGTGCTAAAAGAACGTGTTTATTGTATGGTCAAAGATAGAGTCTCCAAACAAGATTTATTACTGTTGGAATTGACCTTAAAAATCTCACTGGAGAAGTGTTTAGTAGGTTTATTTTTCCTCTTCCATACTGTCCTCTTGGAAGTCACTTTGCAGAGCTCAAACTAAAGCAGTAAGTGGGAATCATGCTCTTCCTCCTTGAGTGCAGAGTGTCTCCATAAGTTATTTAGAATTCTGTGCATGGGAGACTTGTGTCTTCTTTTCCATGTATTTGTTTATTTATATCAGCAAGGACTTGTCTACCCATTTCATATTTGGGTTATAATGCAATAATACATTTATTGCCCCAACTGTTTTAGCTTTGACCACTGGTGTAGCTTTGTTGGTTCCAGTCTTTGAGACAGCCTCATCAGTGTGGGGGTCTATTTGTTTGTTATGAACATTCGATTCTTTTGCATGCAACTGGAGTCATAGACTCAATTATGTCTCTAAAGAGCCCCATTTTTTTTGTTTTGAAAGTAGTATTGGAAACAGATGTGTAAACAAGGTGTGCTTGTGCTACTGGGCTACCTTCCTTTTAGGCTTTCTTGTCTGACAGAAGAAGGAACTACAGGTATGCTTATTAGCCTGTGAACATGCACATGTCTATCAATATTTTATGCATAAACATCTATGTTAAGCTACACACGAGTTCATGCTGATGCCTCTAATTTTCATGGATCATTCTCAACTTCTTCCCTGGCATATCCAGAGCTTCCCCTTACAATGGTGAAAATCATGGACTCCATCACCTGTCAAACACTGAATAGTTCAATTCTAGTACAATGTAGCACAGTATTCCACCAACTAGAATACAGTTTATGTAGTTCCATTGGGAGTTAGTTTTATAGACTAATTTACAGATTAATTTCTTAATTTCTTAGGGTCACACCTTTTTCTTATTAACTTCAGTGAAGTGATTGTATTTATTAGTAATAACTTTAGATAATCTTATTGCAAGCTGTGTTTCTGGCTTGCCTAATACGGCAAATACTATATGTGTGTGTGTGTGTGTGTGTGTGTGTGTGTTTTGTACCAGGGATTAAAGCAGGGGCACTTGACCCCTGAGCCACATTCTCAGCACTTTTTTATTCTTTATTTTGAGACAAACTCACACTAGGCTGCATACAGTCTTACTAAGTTGCTGAGATTGGCTTCAAGCCTGTGAACCTCCTGCCTCAGCTTCTCAAGCTGCTGGGATTACAGGCATGCACTACCTTGACAGCTTATAAATGCTCTCTTTTAAAAAATGCTCATACATTAAGGTTAATGTTTTGTGTTCAATTAGTCTGTGATGTCCTTTATTCACATTTACCATATTACAGAAAATAGCTTCGCTTCCCCTGAAAACTACTGTGATTTGCCCGTTAATTTCTCCTCTGTCCTAAAGAACCTCTGGGAGCTACTGCACTTTCTATTGTCCTGATAATTCTGGCTGTTTCATCATGTGAGATGGAAGAAGTCTTACAGTGTATATTCTTTTCCAAAGCCTGTTCACTTTAAGCAATTTGTAGCTATGATGCATTATGTATTTTCATGTTGTAATAGCTTGTCACTTTTTATTGCTGAGTAATATTCCATTGTATGGATATATTACAGTTTATTCACTTTTTGAAGTTGCTACCAGGTACAGTTAGTATAAATTAAGCTGCTGTAAATAACCATGCACAGATTCTTGCCATTAGTTACCAATTCCACTGAATAAATACCTAGGAGTACAATCTCAAGATCATACAGTAAGACCATGTTTAGCTTTTGTTATGGTTTGGATATGAGATGTCCCCGAAAAGTTCATGTGTGAGACAATGTAAGAAGGTTCAGAGGGGAAATGATTGGATTGTGAAAGTCTTAACCCAATCAATGAATTAATCCCCTGATAGAAATTAAATGAGTGGTAACTGAAGTAGCAGGGTATGGTTTGAGGAGGTGGGAATTGGGGTGTAGCTATGGGGTATATATTTTTTCTGGAGAGTAGAGTCTCTTTCTCTGCTTCCTGATCACAATGTGAGCTACTTACCTTTGCCACACTTTTCTGCCATGATGTTCTGCCTCACCTGGAGTCAGAGGAATGGACTCGACTTTCTATGGACTAAGACCTATGAAACCATGAGTCCTCAAATAAACTTCTCCTCCTAAAATGGTTCTGGTCACATACTTTAGTCATAGAAGCAAAAAGGCTGATTAGAACAGCTTTGTAAGTCACTACCAGACTTTAAAATGGCTATAATATTTTTCATTCCTATGGCAATGAATAAGAATTTCTATTTCTCTTCACTCCCCAACATGTGATGTGGTTTGGGTTTTAACCATTTATCTAGGAGTGTAGTAATATTTTGTATTAAGATAAAATCTGCTAATGACTTATAATATTGAACATCCTTTCATATGCTTATTAGCCTCCTTCCATATATCTTCTTTGTTGGGACAGCTGATTAGATCTTTTGCTTACGTTAATTAGATTGTTTATTTTCATACTGTTTAGCTTTCAGAGTTTTTGCGAATTTCCACATCAAATATGTTTTGCAAATATTTTCTCTTCAGCTATGACTTATCTCTTTCTTAAGAGTGTCTAATAGAGTAGAAGGTTTTAATTTTACTAAAGTCCAGCTTATCAACTTTTTCTTTATTAATGACACATAATTATATAGTATCTTTAAGTTTATGACATCTATTAAAGGCTTGTCAAGTTTAAACTGGAACTTTTTCATGGTAACTTCTTCTGATAAAACTTCCTTCTTTGTCTTCTATAAATTATTGTTTGACTTTAAATTGTTTATCCAAAAATAGCATCTCCTCTAAAATCTCACATATTAAAATATTTCAAAATTAATACAAATAAAAGATTCATTCTCTAGTTGAAAATACCTTTGATTCTCACTTATATATGTTAGAATTTTATAAATAACTGGTTTAATATTATACATTTAAATAAGGATATTATTAGGGAAAATGAAATTTTGAAACAAACAACTACCTCTAGGGTAGAATTCCCAAGTTCAAAAAATAAAAGTTCAAAGGTGCTGAGTTAGATAACACTGTGTGTTTCAAGCATACAAATAGTAGAAAATGTCATGATAAAAATGCATTTGTAAAAAAAAAAAAACCTTTAAATAACTGAGTAATTAAAATTCCCAAGAAATGTTAGAAGGTATCTAATAATTTTTTTTTTTTACATATACAGACATTTGAGACATCTGTAGTGCTTCTTTAAGGGGAAATTTGAGTAACTGCATAAATCAGGGAAAAAAATTTAAGATGTGAATATTTATTAACTGAATGAAACTCTTCTAATTATCATGTAATGTTAATGGTAGCTGAATATATAAGCAAATTTAAACTTATAGTGTGTGGAAAGTATAATTTGAATCAAGATTAACAAAAATGGTGTGGACAAAAGCCAAGTAAAGCACAGGTCCTGTGTAAGGATGTGTTATAAAAGACATGGAAGGCATAGTAATAGTAGAAAGGACTTACACATACAAATTGAGAATGCAATGAATGATCGTCACAGAATTAAATTCAAATTATCACAAATTAAACATATACTTTTACATCTTATTGTTCAAAACTGAACTATACATGAACTGTCACTTTTGTCTTATATATTTGTATCTGAACCCCTAAGTTATTCTTATGATCTAGAGTGTATAAACTACCATTATACTATGTGAACTACACACAACGTTTTAACGACTTAAGCACTCAACATAGCAGGTCATTGAACTGAGTGGCTAACTGAGTAAAGAGCTGTTCTTCTATTGAATCCAGGCACCGTTGAATAGAAGATGTCTGTGTGAATGTTGGAAGACACCAGGACTCCTAACTCCCCAGAGCATGGCAGCATTTTCCCCCAGTTATTTATTTTTTGCTATCAATTTCCATTGGAGTTGTATGAAGGATAAAATGAAACTGTATTTATGATACTTCTCCCATGTTCTCCTTCAAATATTTACCCTAATTATCTATGATTGATGTTAAGGTGTCACTAAAATAATAGAAGAATTTGCAGTTGTTATTAGTTATTTAGAAAAGGGGTTGAATTGATGTAGCATGTCATTTATCTGCTGTTGAAATAGTCCCAAATACCAAGAGGAAAGTGGTATTTATGATAGTTTTACTTTATTTTTATTTCTATAGGCATAACCAAAGGGTAGAGTTTTTTTTTTTCCCTCCTTTCAATTGAGTATCTTATTTTATGCTCATTAAAAGAGTGAAAGACCATATTTTAGACCAATGAAAACAATATCACAGCTGAAGTGAGGTTGGTAAAGTATTACCATTCATTTATACAGCAAGATAGAGTGATGTCAAATTTTTCAAAACTTCTTTCCATATTTCAAATAAACCACTTCCAAGGATCATGCCACATAGAAGACCAGATGTTTTTTACTTCCCATAAATAGAACTCCATGGTAGGAGAACTAAATCGCTGGTTAAATCAATCACATTATCTTTCTGAAGGTAAAAAAAAAAAAAAAAAAAAGAACAGAATAATTGCTATAGGATATATATATATATATATATATATATATATATATATATATATATCTTTTTCTTCCATTTGTAGGTGAAGAAATTTTACTAACACAAAAATCCAGATGGTAAATGTATAATGAGGATATCTACAAGGTGGAACCTCGTCATTACTCTTTTTGCTTCCATCCTGAATTAATGTCTACAATAATTCTAAGTTGTGAAACCTCAAAGGGGAATTAGTTATGAGTCCTGCTGAAGCTACAGAGATAACACAATCCATAAGATAATTGCAAACACAGATTCACATCATGAAGAATATCCAGGGAAAAATTCCACAGTTTCTCTAAAGGAACTGCAGAACTAAGGAACATTAAGTGATATTTTTAATCTCAGATTAATAAGAAACTAAAATATTTGGAGAAAATTTGGCATAACGTATGATATTATTTATTATATGTGGGCTGAAGCACTCCTCATATTGTATATAATCAAATAGATGCAAGTTTTACTTAGTTTAGGTCAGTGATGATATAAATACACTGACTAAAAAAGGTAATCAATAAAAACAAAGGAAGAGATATATTAG
Organism: Sciurus carolinensis; assembly: GCF_902686445.1. NCBI lineage: Eukaryota > Metazoa > Chordata > Mammalia > Rodentia > Sciuridae > Sciurus > Sciurus carolinensis. Next base: position 16,284,332 of record NC_062224.1, read on the forward strand.
ACAAGTAGATTTAAACACATAAAGGTCTCTAAAGGGTCAAAAGTTTAACAGAAACAATTTATTTTAGACTGATTAGTTGAAAGTTTTTTTGTACCAGAGTGTTAAGCTTCCTGAGTTTGACTTATTTATGTAAATGAAATTCAGAGCTCTGTTCTTCAGTATGTAATCCTCTACCACAAAAATTACATTTATGAGAAATATCATAGGGATTTTAATTGGAATTGCGTTAAATCTGTATAGTGCCTTTGGAAGTATGGTCATTTTGATAAAATTAATTCTGTCTATCCAAGAACATGGGAGATCTTTCCATCTTCTAAGGTCTTCCTCAATTTCTTTCTTCAATGTTTTGTAGTTTCATTGTAGGGATCTTTTACCTCTTTGGTTAGATTGATTCCCAAGTTGTTTTTTTTTTTTTTTTTTTTCTGAGGCTATTGCCCAGAATAGCCAAAGTAGTCCTGGGCAGGAAGAGTGATGCAGGAGGTATCACAATACCAGACCTTAAACTCTACTATAGGGTAATAGTAACAAAAGCGGCATGGTACTGGCACCAAAATAGACAGGCAGACCAATGTACAGGATAGAAGACACAGAGACAAACCCACGTAAATACAGTAACCTCATACTAGACAAGGGTGCCAAAAATTTACAATGGAGAAAAGACAGTCTCTTCAACAAATGGTGCTGGCAAAACTGGAAATCCATAAGCAGTAAAATGAAATTAAACCCCTATCTCTCACCCGGTACAAAACTCAACTAAAATGGATCAAGGATAGAGGAATTAGACCTGAGATTCTTCACCAAATAGAAGAAAAAGTAGGCCCAAATCTCCATCATGTTGACTTAGGACCAGACTTCCTTAACAAGACCCCCAGAGCACAAGAAATAAAAGCAAGAATCAATAAATGGGATAGATTCAAACTAAAAAGTTTTTTCTCACACAGGAAACAATCAATAATGTGAAAAGAGAGCCTACAGAGTGGGAGAAAATCTTTTCCACACACACTTCAGACAGAGCACTCATCTCCAAAGTTTATAAAGAACTTAAAAAATTTTACACCCAAAATACAAAGAACTCAATAAATGGGCTAAGGAAATGGGCAGACACTTCATAGAAGACAATATACAGGTGATCAACAAATATATGAAAAAGTGCTCATCATCCCTAGTAATTAGAGAAATGCAAATTAAAACCACCCTAACATTTCATCTAACTTCAATTAGAATGACTATTATCAAGAACACAAGCAATAATAAGTGTTGGTATGGATGTGGGGGAAAAGGCACATTCATATGTTGCTGGTGGAGTTGCAAATTGGTGTAGCCACTCTGGAAAGCAATATGGAGTTTCCTCAGAAAGCTTTGAATGGACCCACCATTTGACCCAGCTATCCCACTCCTCGGTTTATACCCAAAGGACTTAAAATCAGCATACTACAGTAATGCAACCACATCAATGTTCATAGCAGCTCAATTCACAATAGCTAGATTGTGTAACCAACCTAGATGCCCTTCAATTGGTGAATGGATAAAGAAACTGTGGTATATATACACAATAGAATATTACTCAGCCATAAAGAATAAAATTATGGCATTTGCTGGTAAATGGATGAAGTTGGAAAATATCATGCTAAGTGAAATAGGCCAAGCCCCAAAAACCAAAGACCAAATGTTTTCTCTGAGAAGTGCATGATGATATATAACGATGGGGGGGGGGGGGATGGGGAGAAGAGAAGAATGAAGGAACTTTGGATGGTATAGAGAAAAAAGGGGTGGGAGGGGATGGGGATGGAAAAAGAGTAGAATGAAACAGACAGTATCACCCTATATATATATGTATGATTACATGAATGGTATGAGTCTACATTGTGTACAACCACAGAAATGAACAGTTGTACCCCATTTGTGTACAATGAATCAAAATGTGTCTGTAAAAATAAAAAATATTTTAATTAAAAAAAGAAAATTACATTTAGATACCTTATTTTTCGTCTTTGACCATTACAGTCTCAATTTTTGTTTGCTCTCCTGACTTAATTATTACAATTGCTAGATTGAATCTTAAATATGTGTTGGAACTAATGACACGTTAATTAACTCAGGCTGACTCCTTACTCCCTGGCAAGTGAGCAAGATCAAGGCCTCAAAGGCGGTTTCAATAGTTAATTATGATAAATCGGACCACTGTCAGAGATTGGTTAACAACAGTTCCGCACACATGATCAGCTCGTGCTTGCCATATAGTCCTATGGGACTCTCACCTGCACAAACACCCCGTGCCTTGCTGACTTTTAAGCTGATTGGTTCCCCGCTAGCCTCCACCCTACATAAAAGCTGTGTGACTTCCTCAATAAACAAGTTCCTGCTGTGACTGTTCTCCCTGATGGGTCTGATTGTCCTCCAACGGAGGGCTGGGTGTGGTGGTCAATCTGCCCTACCTTTCCTGGTCTGGCCTTGTTGGGGAGTGCTCCCTTCCCTTGTCGCTGGTCGAGAAGAACAAGGGGGCTAAAGACCCCGGCAAAATATGTACTAAGACTCTGTAGTAAAAACTTGGTCTCCAGCCCACAGCACTTTTGGGAGGAGGAAGTTGGTAACTGTGGGCATGTCCTGGAAGAGGATTGTGGGACTCCAGTCTCCTCTTCTTCCTTTCTCTCTTCTCTTCGCAGTCATTAGGTGGAACGCTTGCTCCACCATGCATTTCCTGGCTGTATGTGCAACCTCACAACAGACCTAAAGAGAATGCATCTGCCTAAGCATGGCTCACCTCCAAAACTGTAAACCATAACAAACCTTCTCTCTTTATGATCTGACTGCCCTGGGTAATTTACTGAAATATGACTAACAGTGCTCCATTTTTCTCAAAGGCATTTCAATATAAGAAGTAAGAAAAAACAATCTATGGCTTACTTAGAGTGATGTTGTGTTCCTGGTTCAAGATGGGCATTAGATCAGTAAGAAATATAATGGGGAGATTTCTGAAGAGCTGAATTAATTACACACATGCTAGGGAGGTACAAGAGATACCAGCAGAGAAGACTTGAGAACTGGCTTCAACTTTTAATTTATTACAGAATCCACACATAATTCAGTGAGCAGAGGTTTAAAGACTTTCAGAAGTGAGATATTTGAGAATAATTTATACACACATTGTTGGTGGACTACTAAAATTCAGACACAGGGAGTTAGGCATGTACAGGGACCGAAATATAATAATCCAAGCAAAGTCAACAGAGACATTCCCAACTACTTCTACATAATGAAGAAGAGACAGAATTTATACTTCACATTCATGTACCTAAAACAAAAACAATAGAAATAACAAAAAGACTCCAACATTCTAAAAGGAAAAATAACCCACAAAATTCTGACTTGTTATAAGACCAGTTCTGACATGTTCAGATTTCAATCAGAAAATACTGGACAAGAAAACAAGTGAGAGTATCACAACAATTTGCTAAACCTCAGTCAATAAAAACTGTCTTTCAGTGAGCCAGATATTGGATTTGCTCATTTTTAATACCATTTAAAAGCATCTACTAGAGTAATATTAAAGAAGTAAAAGATAAAGTGTTCAAATATAAATAAAAGTAATCCAATAATTTAGCAAATCAAATAATCTTAATATATCAATGGTAACTACTACAAAACATTTGATTTTTTTTTTTATACCAGGAAACAAACCCAGGGACACTTAATCACTGAGCCACATACCCGGCCCATTTTAGTTTTTAATATTGTGACACAACCTCGCTAAACTGCTCAGGGCCTTGCTAAATTGCTGAGGTTGACTTTGACCTTGAGATCCTCCTACCTCAGCCTCCTGAGCCACTGGGATTACAGGCATGTGCCACTACACCTGGGAAAATATTTGAAATATTATAGGTGAATAATTCAGTAATCGAAATTAAACATTTCTCTAAATTAACCCAACAAGAGGTTTGAAATTTTGTAAGAAAGAATTGGTAAACTTTAAGATAAATCAATAGCAATTATCTAATCCAAAGAAACAGAAAAAATATTGAAGAAAAACAGAATTTCACAGGTTAATGTGACAGGGTCAAATTTTCTGAAGTATGTATAGCTGCAATTCCATATGGAAAAAGAAAACTAAGAGGAAAGAAAAATATTTGAAGAAATAATTATCAAATAAATATAAATATCAAATCTTATGAAAAATATTAATTGGAGTATCCAGGCTGCTTACATAACTCCAAATTGGATAAATACCAGGAACTGCATCTACACACATTCTATTCACTCTCGTCAAAGCCAAGGAAAAAGTGTAAACCTGAAAGAAGTTTTATCTCATCAGAAGAGAGGAGGATAAAGGGAGGTGAGTAACATATTCAATGAGTAGAAATTCTCAGTCAACCAAGAACCTTACATTCAGTGAAACTGTCTTTCACACATTAAGGGGAATTGAAGATATCCAAGGTACACAAAATAAGACAGTACACACACACACACACACACACACACACACACACACACAGAACGAGATGGGGAAATAATTGCTGGCAGACCTGCATTACGAGTAATGTCACAAGAAATCCTCCAAGTCCAAGTTAAGTACTATCAGTTGGTGACAAAGATTCACAAAAACAAATGAAGTATACAAGAATGGGGAAAATATATGCAAAAATATTTAAAATACTGTGTGTGGGTTAGTGTGTATTGGTGTACATGTGTGAACCTTTTAATGTTGCAGAATTTTTAAAATCATACGATAGTTTAAATCAAAATTATGATTGTTGGGTTTATACTGTAGGTAGATGTGACATATATGACAATCATAGTTCAAAGGAGTGGAGGAAACGGAGTTTTCCTGGCACACAGATAATGCAACTTAAGAGGATTGAGTCTATAATATCTCAAAACAAATTGTGATGCCTGAAAGGTACATTCTGCAAACCCAGGGATCATCCCAGAAAAGAAAAAAAAATAAGAAAATTCTTACAAAAATAAGAAAGTCAAAACTAATCGAAGAGTGATTTAAAAATCCAATAGTGTTTATTTAGTACAATAGAAGGCATTAAAAAAGAAAGAGAGGAAAGAATATAGGATATATAGAAAATAAATAAAAGTGGCAAATTGAAACATATCAATAATTATGTTAAATATGAGTGATTATACAATCAATATGAAAAGGAAGGGTTTGTAGAACTAGATTAAAAATAAGATAAAATTATTTGATGACTATTAAAATATGCACATTTATTCAAAGATATAGCTAGGTTGAAGAAAATGAATGACAAAGATATTATGAAAATAATCATCATAAGGAGCTGGAGTGACTATGTTAATATCAAACTTTAAGGAAATGAATTGTATTACAGATAGATACTTCTTTGGGACAGAGAGCCAACGTATCAGTAATACAAAAAAATCTAGATGTGTATATATCTCATAGTAGACCCTCAAAACACAGAAGGCAAAAATTAGTAGAATTGATAGAGGAAATGATACATTCAGTTCTTTTTACTGGAAATTACAATACTATTCAAGGCATAGTTAATAGAAGAAGCAGAGAGAATCTTAACTAGAATAGAGAAACAGTATCCCTATCTTCTCACTGTCCATACATGAGAATTTAAAAAAAAATGCAAATGCACAGAAAAGGAAAATGGTACTAACTGTTGATTTTACCTTCATTAATTTCTATATGGGACTTTTGCCTCAGCTACAGGTGGCCTACTTAGCCTGTAACTCAAATCTCTGTCTCCATTACTGTGTAAAACTGGCAGGGGTATGAAAACTGGTGGAATGAAACAGACATCATTACCCTATGTACATGCACGATCACACGAGTGGTGTGAATCTACATCGTGCACAACCATATAAAGAAAGAGATGTACCCCATTTGTGTACAACGAATCAAAATGCAGTCTGTAAAAATAAAAAAAATAAAATAAAATAAAAAAGACTGGTAACAATGTGCTTAGCTTCCCAGCTTCTTAGTCATACATTCAGCTGTTTTTAGACTCTTACCTTTACACAGCCACCCTGATGAGAAGAATAGTGCAGCATCAGTTTTTATATTTTTTTCCTTTTTCTTGAGTATCTTAGCTTCTGTATTATTACTTGTACTGGTAGCTCTCTAACGTTTCCCCTCAGATGTTTTAAAGGTGTCTGTCTTTTACAGGCAGTAGACACAGTAATGAAGGCAGTATTCTTTAGTAATGAGAATTCAACACCAGAAAGTAAATATGTGTGGGATGTGGAGTGGTAAGCAATGTTATAGTCAAAACAGAAAAAGCCATTAAGAAAACTGGGTCACATTGCTTCAGGACCTCTGATACAAATAATTTGATCGATTTCACAAGAACATAAATGTTTAATGAAGTTGGCTTTTCCAAATGGATGATATTTCCCTTATGGATGTTTATGTTCACAAGCATATCTAGTTCTGTTGACTCACAGTTTACTGAGGTCAGCATGATTTTCCTAAAATTTAGTGCCTGAGCACCATATTTATAAAGCTACTTGTGCTACAGTCATGCCTCATAGGAAAAGACAATAGCATGTAAATAAAGCGACCTTAACCTTCAGCCAGGTGTCAAGATTATTAAGGATAGAAGAGGGAAGAAAGAATGGGAGATAGACTCACACCAGACTGCAACACTTCAAAATGACTCAATTTTTATAAAAATACCTATTTGAGTTCATTTAAGTTATATTCATACTAAAATAAATAAAGTAAGGCTATTCAGAGTAATATAACAAAATCCAGAGTCTTCTTAACATGATATATGCAATGTCTTTAATGCTTTTTAAAGTACCTAGACAATGAAGAGCAGGAGAGTATGACTTACTTGCAAGGGAAAAAAGTAATTGATAAAGAATGATGTTGAAATTTAAGGAAAAATAAGTATATTTTCCAGTGAAAGAAAACTAAGGGAATTGATTGCCCAAAGACTTTCACTAAACAAACTGTTGATATTTCTTCAATCTGAAGAAAATCATCCAGATAAAATTTCATATTGTTATGAAGAAATGAAGAAACTTAGAAGTAGTAAAATCTTAGTGTGCACATATATAAGTGCATGTATTTTATATTATAAAAATTATTGCTTAAAGCAAATATTTGAACAATGCAATTCAACATTCATAATATATATGAGAAAATATATATAGTGATAGTACCACAGAGGATAGAAGTTGATAAGTAGACACTAGAGTTAGACAGATTTTATATCCTATCTTTTTTGTTATTTTTTTTTTCAGTGTTGGGAATTGAATGGAGACTCTTTCAGATGTCTTTAGCATTCTGCTACTGATCTATCCATCCCCCCAGTTCTAAATTTTGTTTTAAATGAGGTAGTATGACAGCTCAGGTAAGATCATACACAATTAAGGACATACAGTTAACACAAAAGCAACCATTAAAAAATATAACAGGAAACCATTGAAAATGGAATACAAAAATGTTCAAATAATCTGAAAGAAGATTTGAAATGGAGAAGAGTACAAAACAAGCAAAAAGAGAAAAAAGAGGATCAGCAGATATGATAGATCTCAAATACAATAGCCATTACATTAAATGTTAATGGATTAAAAATTCAATTAAAGGTCAGAAATTGTTTAACAAATTGGCAAAATCCTACAATCTATTGTTTAAGAAATTGAACTCTGTACATTGAAAAGACTGATATAAAATGAACATGGTAATTTCATTCAGATAATAAGTGTACCTCAGTGGTTGTGTTAAAATTGTTGAGATAGTCTTCAAGTAAAAGTGCACTGCTGGGGATAAACAGGAATGTTTCATAATGATAAAAGAGTCAACCAGTTGGGCAGACATAACAATCATAAACAAGGGCAGGTTTAGTAACAAAACTTCAAATACATGAATAAAAATTGAAAAAAATTAAAGGAAGAACCAGAAAATAATAATTGAAATTTTATCACCACTCTCTCAACAATTAATAAAACAATGGCCAAATATCATCAGTAAATATATGTGTTAGAACTGTACTATCAACCACATTTACCTAATTGTTATTTTTAAAATATTGTACTCAATAACTTCAGAATGCAATATACTCAAGGAAGATAAGTCATAAAACTAGGTTATAACCAAGTCAATAAATGTTAAAATATTGAAACTACATAAGCTTCATATTGAGAAATCAAGTGACAAATAATACACATCATGTAAAATTGGTTGCTTGATTTTTCAATATGCAGCTTGTATTAAACTGAATCAAAACAAAACATTTAACATTTTTTTGAGAAATTAAATGACACATGTTTATCTACAGATTAAAGAAGTAACCCTAGACCCAAAATTAAAAGATAAAATCATAAATGTCTAATAAAAAATAAAATATTTTGTATATCATAGAAAGCAACAATCATAAGAGAAATTGTGAATTGTGAACTAGCAAAATAAAAATGCTTCTCTTCAAAGGAAACTATTAGGATTAATGGTAAAGCACAGACCAGAAGAAAATATTTGCAAAAATTAAAAAGGACAAGCATCCATGATATGTACATTTCTCCTACAACCGGATAATAAAAGATGTTAAAACAAGCAAAGAACACTAGATACTTCACCAGAAAGGTATATTAATGTGCAGGCATGTGACAACATATTCAACCTTATTGTTTTTCATTAAAATTCAGATTAAAACAAAAGACGATACCAGTGTGCATCGACCAGAATAACTATAAAGACTTGTATTGCCAAAAAATTAGCAAGGTTGTGGGGCAAAAGGAGTATTCACATATTATTGATAAGAATGTATCATGATACAACTAGTTTGAAATAAGTCCTGACGATTTCTTGTGAATTGAAATATAGCCTACATTGTGATCCAGTCCTTCCAATCCTAAGTTTAACTCAGGAATAACAAAAGCATGTGTGCACAAAAGGATGTTTTAAGGAATTTTTATAATATCTTTATTCATAATTAACAAAATGTTGTAATAGTAACACAAATAGCATATTGCACTAAATTCATACAATGTATTCCTACTCAGTCACAAAAATTAGCCAACTATTGAGTCCCATAACAATATGAATGAACCTCAAACATTTTAAGGTCACTGCTCTATAATTCTATTTATATGAACTCTTATAGGTGGTAAAACATATAATGAAAAAGTAAGAATTCTGACTGGTTTTAAAGATTGATTCTGACATACACTGGGATAAGACAGGAGGAAATTTTATGCAATTATGATAATGGTATATTTTTTGATGAGAGTTTTTGGTTTTAGTATATACATTTTTGGAAACTGAATATACAACTAATATATGTTCATTTAATTATATGTAGATTATGCATTAAAATAAAACTATTTTAGTTAATGATATTTGTGTTTCAGTACATAGAGGAATGTTAACAGAACATCTGTCTGAGATTTACACTGTAATGACTCCAAAGTACAAGAAGGTGTGATGGGTGGATTACAGTATGGATCAGCAACTCTATACATGATAAAACAAGTACAGTAAAAATTTAAAGGTAAAATATAGCTGCAAACATGTAGGTGATCATACTAATAGTCTATCAAACTTTTTGGTGATTTCTTAAGAAAAAGATTTTATATATTATACTGAAAAGAAATTAATGTAAACATCAGTCAAATGCTAAGATCAAAATTCCCTGATCAGTTAATGAAGACTAGGGCCCAATGCCACACATTACATTTCATCTTCTAGCTTCATTACTTATTTGTGAGAATAAGTTGGATACTGACTTTCCCACCAAAACAATATCTTCCTTTTCTTCTAGGACTATAAAAGGGTGGTAACCAGGGATTGAACTCAGGAGCACTTGACCACAGAGTCATATCCCCTGCCCTATTTTGTATTTTATTTAGAGACAGGGGTCTCACTGAGTTGCTTAGAGCCTTGCTTTTGCTGAGGCTGGCTTTGAACTTGAGATCCTCCTGCCTCAGCCTCCCAAGCTGCTGGGATTACAGGTGTGTGCCACTGTGTGCAGCTGTAAAAGGCATTTTTGTGTTTCACCTTTTATCTTGGGACTTATTGAAAGATATTTTAGTTAATATGATGCAGTAGAGAGAATACATCAACTATAGTCAGAAAATAATTAATTGAGATTTAAGTGAAAGCTTAACCATTATCAAGTCAGGAGATTGGGACAGGCAAATGTTTTAAGAGCTGAGTGTATGTGGGGGTGTGTGTTTAAGACAGAGACTAGAGGTTGAAATGCTGTCCTTACAGAATAGTTGTGACAATTCCATATGCTAGCATATGAAATTACCTAGTGTGATACCTGGCACACAGAAAATGTTCAATGCATTATTTTTTACTCTTCCTTACATAAATTTTTAGATTCTGGCAATCATTTTCTTATGTTCTATACTACATATCTTTATTAGTAGTAGTAATATGGGCAAAAACTAAGCATTTAGAATGGGTCCTTTGAACATTCAACTAAAGAATGCCAATGAAGTACTCTTTTATTAGATATTTTCATTAACATGGCAATACCAGTACCAAGCCCCCACGGAGAGTGCTATCATCAAATTCCAGAATAGCTTGGAGGAAATACAATGTGAAAATGAAATGTGATAGAAACTCTATTAATAGCCTCATCATTGCTTTATTGCTGTCATGTATTTATCAGACTAAGAATGATCTCTAGAGATTATAGTGCTTTATATAAAAACAATAAGAAGCTATGGTGTACTTAAATGAAACTTTTATTCTTTCAATAGAATCCTAGATTGAAATTAAGTCACATAGTGCTTTTTTCTTGGTAATTTGTGTACTATAATTAAGTACAAAACCCTCAGTGTAAAAGTCAGCATTAGGGAGGCATATAAATCTTCTTAACCCAGGAGTCTCATTGACTTTAGGAGTTTGATGAGACATACCCTTATTTATAATATGTCCATTTCCATCTCACAGGACTTGTACTTAAGACCTGCACATGAAAATTCCCTTTCAGGTTTTGTCACCTGTCTGCATGGGGCCACATTTCTTTGATTCATTTGATTTTGACAAAACTATGAGGGAGAGTTCTACTCATGTTGCCAATTTCCCTCTGTTTCTCTTTTCCCTCAACTGAGGAATATTGCTTAGAGATATTTAAGCATAAAGTACATAAGGATTTAAAAAGCAGTCACTCAAGTAGTATGTAAAATTAAGTCATAAAAACCCCATAGTCAGGAGCTGTTTCATCATCCTTTAGCATAAAGCTGGTCTCCTGATGGGATGCTGTGTTTCATGGGATTCCATGACTATGAATCAGTCATTCCTCATACCCTTGGATGGTGAAATTGACTGAGCTGTCCTGGAAGAAAAGACAAACCTGCCTCTGAATAGACAGAAGAGATACCTACTGCTGTGAGAAAGAACCACTGGTCTTTCCAAGAGAGTCTGCTTGCTTCCAAGTGGTTGGCTGATGTCCTCAATGAAGAATACTGTCACAGTCAATGATGTCTGCCCCAAGAAGCAGCAGGATGTTCAGGACAGCAGTAGTTATATAGGTCTTACTCACTGAGAATCCACATTTATGCACCCCCAAATAGCCTCCATATCTGCTACTGTAGCTGCCCGCTTCATGTGTCCAGAGTTCCATTTCCATAGTGGTTAATGATTAAGACTGACTATTGTTAACTGGCCAAGTCTTTTTCTACTTGGTTCTTCAGTGACCCTTTCATCAAGTGGACATTCATATGACATTCCAAGGTATCTCCACATGTCTGTCTATGTGTTTTTACCCATACTCTAATTATCTTCTATCTCAAATAAACTTTTTCTGATGAGTTGCCTAAGTTCACTGGCCAAGGGTCAGGAATTTGTTTTCTAACCTTAAGCCACTTCTTTCACATAAAGTTAATGACTTTAACGCTGCTAAAAACTTTGTTGAGTGGTTTCTCCCCCATTTACTACTTTTCAAGTTCATCTTAAGTGTGGTCACAGTATAGCAACTGTTCATTTTTAAACTCTAATTTTCAAGTTGTACCCATATGCTGAGTCAAACTCCACAAACCAAGGTCAAACTTTTCTCCCTTTTTTCCAGTATGGAAATGCTAGACAAATAAAAGATGTAAAATTGGGAAAGGGCACTGCACAATTGAGGTTGCAATAGCTTCCAAAAATTAAATACTTAGGAATCGAACTAAAAAAGGAAGTGAAAGACCTCTACAATGAAAAACTACAGAGCACTAAGAAAATAAATTTAGGAGTAACTTAGAAGATGGAAAGACCTCCCATGTTCTTAGATAGGCAGAATTAATACTGTCAAAATGCTCATACTACCAAAAGTTCTCTATAGGTTTAATGCAATTCCCATCAAACCTCCAATGACTTTCTTCACAGAAATAGAAAAAACAGTCATGAAATTTATCTAGAAAAACATGAGGCCCTGAATAATCAAAGCAATACTTGTGAGAAAGGTGAAGCAGGAGGCATCAAAATACCAGCCCTTAAATTACACTACTAGAGCTAAAGTAACAAAAGCAGCATGGTATTGGAACCAAAACAGGTAAGAAGACAAATGGAACAGGATAGAAGACAGAGAGACATCTCCACAAAAATACAGTTACCTCGCACTAGACAAAGATGCCAAAAACATGCATTGGAGAAAAGGTAGTCTCTTCAACAAATGGTGCTGAGAAAACTGGAAATCTTATATAGTAGGATGAAATTTAAACCATATCTTTCACTCTGCACAAAACTCAACTCGAAATGGATCAAGACCTAGATATTATACCAGAAACACTGCACAACTGAGAAAAAGTGGAGGGCCAACACACCATGTCAGTTTAGGAACCAACTTCCTCAACAAGACTCCGAAAATGCAAAAAGTAAAATCAAGAATCAATAAATTGGCTAGTGAGAGCCTTTCTGACCAGAGCAGGCTCCGAGTCCCGGAGCCGCTGCAGCGCAGTGTACTCCTGCAAAGAACCAGCGGAGAGCCTCGATCTGCAAGCAGCCTCAGGGATAAGGGCAGGGCAGCCGGAGACCTCTTCAGGCGGCTCTGCCCACTCCGGCTGCAGGCTCTCTTCACGGGGCGATCCAAGATGGCGGCCTAGAGGGAGACGGCACTCCCATTCGCTCCAGAACCCAGGAGTTAAGAAGGGGAGGCATTGAGAGACTCGGACTGAAGTGGAGCCACGGGTGAGTCTGCCCACTGGGTAAAGCTTGGCCCGGGTGGCAGGCCCAGATAGAGGTGGCTTATCGGAGCCGGACAGGGCAGCTAGAGCCATCCACAGGCAGCCCTGCGCACTCCGGCGGCGGGCCCCGCCCACACAGCCAGCTTCTCCAGGTTCTCGGAACGGAACTGGCCCGCTAATGAGAGCCTTTCTGACCAGAGCAGGCTCCGAGTCCCGGAGCCGCTGAAGCGCAGTGTACTCCTGCAAAGAACCAGCGGAGAGCCTTGATCTGCAAGCAGCCTCAGGGATCAGGGCAGGGCAGCCGGAGACCTCTTCAGGCGGCTCTACCCACTCCGGCTGCGGGCTCTCTTCACGGGGCGATCCAAGATGGCGGCCTAGAGGGACACTGCACCCCCGGTCACTCCAGAACCCAGGAGCTAAGAGCGGGAGGCATAGAGAGACTCGGACTGAAATAGAGCCACGGGTGAGTCTGCCCACTGGGTAAAGCTCAGCCCGGGTGGCAGGCCCAGATAGAGGTGGCTTAGGGGAGCCGGGCAGGGCAGCTAGAGTCTTCCCAAGGTAGTCTTCCACACTCCGGCAGTGGGCTCTTCCCACACGGCCAGCTGCACGGTGCAGGCCCACAGTGAGAGCATTTCCGCACAGAGCCAGTTCCAAAACGTGGAACCAGTAGGGGGCTAGGGGCAGTTTTCTTCGAATGAGCTGCTTTATCAGATTCCTCCAAGACATCAGGCTACTGAAGGCTGGGAGGTGATACACTGGAAATCTACTGGGACACTATAAGCCAATAGTGGAAAACTGCAATATCTCAGGGTCCCACTGACAACTGACCATTATGAGAAAACAAGGGAAGAAAATGTCCCAAACAAACCTAGATACTACATCAATAAAACCCAATGACAGCACAGCAGAAGAAATGTCAGAAAGGGAGTTCAGAATGTATGTAATTAAAACGATCAGGGAAGCTAATGAGGAGATGAAAGAGCAAATGCAGGCATTGAAGGAGGAGATGAAAGAGCAAATGCAGGCATTAAATGATCGCACCAATCAACAGTTAAAAGACCAAATACGGGAAGCAAGAGATCATTTCAATAAAAAGTTAGAGATACTGAAAAAGAACCAAACTGAAATCCTTGAAATGAAGGAAACAATAAACCAAGTTAAAAACTCCATAGAAAGCATAACCAATAGGATAGAACACCTGGAAGACAGAACCTCAGACATTGAAGAAAAATTATTTAATCTTGAAAGCAAAGTTGGCCAAACAGAAAAGATGGTAAGAAATCATGAACAGAATCTCCAAGAACTATGGGATATCATGAAAAGGCCAAATTTGAGAATTATTGGGATTGAGGAAGGCTTAGAGAAACAAACCAAAGGAATGAACAATCTATTCAATGAAATAATAACAGAAAATTTCCCAAATCTGAAGAATGAAATGGAAAACCAAGTACAAGAGGCTTATAGAACTCCAAACATACAAAATTACAACAGACCCACACCAAGGCACATTATTATGAAAATACCTAACATACAAAATAAAGACAGAATTTTAAAGGCCGCGAGAGAAAAGAACCAAATTACATTCAGGGGGAAACCAATAAGAATATCAGCAGATTTTTCAATCCAGACCCTAAAAGCTAGAAGGGCCTGGAACAACATATACCAAGCCCTGAAAGAAAACGGATGCCAACCAAGAATCTTATACCCAGCAAAACTTACCTTCAAATTTGACGATGAAATAAGATCCTTCCATGATAAACAAAAGCTAAAGGAATTTACAAAAAGAAAGCCAGCATTACAGAACATTCTCAGCAAAATATTCCATGAGGAAGAGATGAAAAACAACGATGCAAATCAGCAACAGGAGGCGCTAGCCTAAAGGAATAGCCAAATAAAGGAGAAACCAAATCATGTCAAAAACAAATATAAGTCAATTGACTGGGAATACAAATCATATCACAATAATAACCCTGAATGTTAATGGCCTGAATTCATCAATCAAAAGACACAGACTGGCAGATTGGATTAAAAAGAAAAATCCAACAATATGCTGCCTGCAAGAGACTCATCTCATAGAAAGAGACACCCATAGACTAAAGGTGAAAGGATGGGGAAAAACATACCATGCACACGGACACAGCAAAAAAGCTGGAGTATCCATCCTCATCTCAGATAATGAGGACTTCAAACCAAAACTAGTCAGAAGGGATAAAGAAGGACATTACATGCTGCTTAAGGGAAGCATAAATCAGCAAGACATAACAATCATAAATATCTATGCCCCGAACATTGGCTCATCCACGTACGTCAAACAAATCCTTCTCAATTCCAGAAATCAAATAGACCACAACACAATAATACTAGGTGATTTTAACACACCTCTCTCACCACTGGATAGATCGTCCAAACAAAAATTGAATAAAGAAACTATAGATCTCAACAACACAATCAGCAATTTAGACTTAACGGACATATATAGAATATACCATCCAACAAAGAACGAATACACTTTCTTCTCAGCAGCACATGGATCCTTCTCTAAAATAGACCATATTTTATGCCACAAAGCTACTGTTAGTAAATACAAGAAGATAGAGATACTACCTTGTACTCTATCAGATCATAATGGATTGAAATTAGAAATAAATGACAGAATAAAAAACAGAAACTTCTCCAATACCTGGAGACTAAATAATACACTATTATATGATGAATGGATAACAGAAGACATCAGGAGGGAAATAAAAAAATTCTTAGAAGTAAACGAGAACAAAGACACATCATATCAAAATCTCTGGGACACTATGAAAGCAGTACTTAGAGGAAGATTTATTTCATGGGGTGCATTCAAAAAAAGAAGTAGAAATCAACAAATAAACGACTTAACACTACAGCTCAAAGCACTAGAAAAAGAAGAGCAGACCAATACCAAAAGTAGTAGAAGACAGGAAATAGTTAAAATCAGAGCCGAAATCAACGAAATCGAAACAAAAGAAACAATCGGAAAAATTAACAAAATAAATAGTTGGTTCTTTGAAAAAATAAATAAAATTGATAAACCCTTAGCCACACTAACAAAGAGAAAGAGGGAGAAAACTCAAATTACTAAAATTCGGAATGAACAAGGAAACATCACAACAGACACGAGTGAAATACAAAACATAATTAGAAGCTATTTTGAAAATCTATACTCCAACAAAACAGAAAACCTCGAAGACATCAACAAATTTCTAGAGACATATGAACTACCTAAACTGAACGAGGAGGACATACACAACTTAAATAAACCAATTTCAAGCAATGAAATAGAAGAGGTCATCAAAAGCCTACCAACAAAGAAAAGTCCAGGACCAGATGGGTTCTCAGCCGAGTTCTACAAAACCTTTAAAGAAGAGCTCATTCCAATACTCCTCAAACTATTCCATGAAATAGAAGAGGAGGGAACCCTACCAAACTCGTTCTATGAAGCCAATATCACCCTGATACCTAAACCAGACAGAGAGACATCGAGGAAAGAAAATTTCAGACCAATATCCTTAATGAACATCGATGCAAAAATTCTCAACAAAATTTTAGCAAATTGCATACAAATATATATTAAAAAGATAGTGCACCACGATCAAGTGGGTTTTATCCCAGGGATGCAAGGTTGGTTCCACATTCGGAAATCAATAAATGTCATTCACCATATCAACAGACTTAAAGTTAAGAATCACATGATTATTTCAATAGATGCAGAAAAAGCATTTGATAAAATACAGCATCCCTTCATGCTCAAAACACTAGAAAAAATTGGGGTAGTGGGAACATTCCTAAACATTATAAAGGCCATCTACGCTAAGCCCATGGCTAATATCATTCTAAATGGTGAAAAACTGAAAGCGTTCCCCCTAAAAACTGGAACAAGGCAGGGATGCCCTCTTTCACCGCTTCTATTCAACATCGTCCTTGAGACTCTAGCCAGAGCAATCAGACAAACCAAAGAAATTAAAGGGATACGAATAGGAAAAGAAGAACTCAAACTATCCCTGTTCGCTGATGACATGATTATATATTTAGAGGAACCTGGAAATTCCACCAGAAAACTTTTAGAACTCATAAGTGAATTCAGTAAAGTAGCAGGTTACAAGATCAATGCTCATAAATCCAATGCATTTTTATACATAAGTGATGAATCTTCAGAAAGAGTAATTAGGAAAACTACCCCATTCACAATAGCATAGAAAAAAATAAAATACTTGGGAATCAATCTCACAAAAGAGGTGAAAGACCTCTACAATGAGAACTACAGAACACTAAAGAAAGAAATTCAAGAAAACCTTAGAAGATGGAAAGATCTCCCATGTTCCTGGATAGGCAGAATTAATATCGTCAAAATGGCTATACTACCTAAAGTGCTATACAGATTCAATGCAATTCCAATTAAAATCCCAATGATGTACCTTGCAGAAATAGAGCAAGCAATTATGAAATTCATCTGGAAGAATAAAAAACCTAGAATAGCTAAAGCAATCCTCAGTAGCAAGAGCGAAGCAGGGGGTATTGCAATACCAGATCTTCAACTCTACTACAAAGCAATAGTAACAAAAACGGCATGGTATTGGTACCAAAATAGACAGGTAGATCAATGGTACAGAATAGAGGACATGGACACAAACCCAAATAAATACAATTTTCTCATACTAGACAAAGGTTCCAACAATATGCAATGGAGAAAAGATAGCCTCTTCAACAAATGGTGCTGGGAAAACTGGAACACTATATGCAATAGAATGAAATTAAACCCCTATCTCTCACCCTACACAAAACTCAACTCAAAATGGATCAAGGACCTCGGAATCAGACCAGAGACCCTGCATCTTATAGAAGAAAAAGTAGGTCCAAATCTTCAACTGTTGGCTTAGGATCAGATTTCCTTAACAGGACTCCCATAGCACAAAAAATAAAAGCAAGAATCAACAACTGGGATAGATTCAAACTAAAAAGCTTTCTCTCAGCAAAGGAAACTATCAGAAATGTGAAGAGAGAGCCTACAGAGTGGGAGAATATCTTTGCCAACCATACCTCAGATAGAGCGCTAATTTCCAGAATCTATAAAGAACTCAAAAAACTCTACACGAAGAATACAAATAATCCAATCAACAAATGGGCTAAGGAAATGAACAGACACTTCACAGAAGAAGATGTACAAGTAATCACCAGATATATGAAAAAATGTTCAACATCCCTAGTAATAAGGGAAATGCAAATCAAAACTACCCTAAGATTTCATCTCACCCCAATTAGAATGGCGATTATCAAGAATACAAGCAACAATAGGTGTTGGCGAGGATGTGGTGAAAAAGGAACACTCATACATTGCTGGTGGGGTTGCAAATTAGTGCAGCCACTCTGGAAAGCAGTGTGGAGATTCCTCAGAAAGCTTGGAATGGAAACACCATTTGACCCAGCTATCCCACTCCTTGGCCTATACCCAAAGGACTTAAAGTCAGCATACTACAGAGATACAGCCACATCAATGTTCATTGCTGCTCAATTCACCATAGCCAGATTGTGGAACCAACCTAGATGCCCTTCAGTTGATGAATGGATAAAGAAACTGTGGCATATTTATACAATGGAATATTACTCCGCAATGAAGAATGATAAAATTATGGCATTTGTAGGCAAATGGTCGAAATTGGAGAATATCATGCTAAGTGAGATAAGCCAATCTCAAAAAACTAAAGGACGAATGATCTCGCTGATAAGCGGATGAGGACATATAATGGGGGGTGGGAGGGGCTAGCATTAGGTTTAGGGTTAGGTTTAGAATTAGGCTAAGGAGAGCGGTAAGAATGAAGGAAAGAAGGACTGTGTAGAGGGAAAAGAGGGGTGGGAGGGGTGGGAGGGGTGGGGGGGAGGGGAAAAATAAAATAAACATCATTACCCTATGTAAACGTAAAAAAAATTAAAAAAATAAATAAATTAAAAAAACATTATAAAATCAAAAAAAAAGAATCAATAAATTGAATGGCATCAAACTAAAAAGTTTCTTCATAGCAAAAGAAACAGTCAAAAATGAGAAGAGATTCTACAGAATGAGAGAAAATCTGTGCCACTTGTACAACAGGTAGGTCATTAATTTCCAGGATATATAAAGAACTCAAAAGACTTAATATCAAAAATCAAGTAACCCAATCAGTAACTGGGCAAAGGGACTGAACAGATACTTCTCAGAAGAAGAAATACAAAAGGTTGTCAATATATATTAAAAAAATGGTTCTTCATCTCTAGCAATCAGAGAAATGCAAATTAAAACTACACTGAGATTTCATTTCACTCTGATCAAAATGCGATTATCAAGAATACAAGTGACATTAAATGTTGGTGAGGATGTGGGGGAAAAGGTACACTTATACTTTGCTGGTGGGACTGTAAATTGGTGCAACCACTCTGGAAAGTGGTATGGAGATTCTTCAAAAAACTAGTGATGAAACCACCATTTGACCCAGTTATCCCATTCCTTGGCAAATACCCTAAAGATTTAAAGTCAGCATACTACAGTGACATAGCCACATCAATGTTCACAGTAGCTCAATTCACAATAGCTAAGCTACAGAACCAACTTGGTGCCCATGAATACATGAATGGATAAAGAAAATATGGTATATATACACAATGGAGTATTACTCAGCTATAAAGAAGAATGACTTTCAACATGTGCCAGTAAATGGATGGATCTGGAGACTACCATGCTAAGTGAAATAAGTCAGTCCCAAAAAGCGAAAGGTAGAATGTTTTCACGTTATGTTTCAATGTTATGTGGAAGTTAATCCCCAATAAGGAGGGATAGGGGAAGAACAGATATTCAGTATATTAGACAAAAGGGAATGAAGGTAGGGGAGTGGGGATAGGAATAGAAAAGAGAGTAGAATGAATCTAATACAATTTTCCTCTGCACATATATTAATGCACTATATTGAATTCCAGAATCATGTACCTGCACAAGAACTGGGTCCTAAATAGAATAAGATATATTCTATGCTTGTATAATAATATCAAAATGAATTCTATTGTCTTGTATACCTAAAAAGAACCAATAAAAATTATGAAAAATCTTGAACCATCACCCTGTTTTGCTATATCCCAACCAAAGAAAAATACTTAATATAAAAAAAAACAAAGTTGTGGTGACTGCTAAGTTGGTCTAGGTTACTTGCCAACACAGCGCTCAACTTTCTCATCTACTCAAGACCTGATCATATTTGATATCAAATTATGGTTCACCTTATTTACTGGAGTCAATACTTTTGTGTCTTCTATATCCGAAGAATATAATTTCTAAGACATAATTAAAGCACAATGACCATGGGTAAACTTTCTTTCTCAAGCCCAGGAATATTTAAGTGTTGTCTCTCAAAAAGTATAAAATTTCCCCAATATAACTCATTTAGGTCTTAGTAGTAACATAACCTTACTCTAGAACCTGGGGTCCACCATATGGTTCTCCCACTAGGGCCTTCTGTGAGCCCCACCTGTGATCTTTTTACACCAAGCATACTTCCAAATGCAGAGAGTCTTCAGGATTATATTGTCCTAGTGGTAGGGCTGGTTCCACTACAGGCTGGATCTGCAGCAGAGCACGCTGCACAAAACTGTATTTCACTTCACTCATCATAGGGGTGAGAGCAACATTCCTGGGACAGAACGAGATGCCTTTAGAACACAGAGTGCTATCTCATCAGGTAGCCACTTTGCTTCCTTTTTTTTTGTGACAGAGAATACAAAATGTATTGCTTTTGAGTGAATATTTTGCTAAGTTTCTTTATTCTTGGGCTGCTGAAACCTTACTAAAATGACAGGTCCTTGAATCTTCATAGCATTTATTTCCTGCCTGCTAGAGAACATGTCTCTTTCCAAGACCTCAGGAATATTATCCATCTCTTTCATATCCTTCCTAATAAGCATGATGTTATAGATGTAAGGGATCAATATACTTTGTGAGATGGTTAGGTGGTCATGTTTTTTTTTTTTTTTTTTTTTTTTTTTTTTGTACAATATTACAACAGAGGAAAAAGGCATTAACCTAGCCCTAGGTGAAAATGTAAATAAATATTGTTGACTTATTCCACATGAGAGCAAATAATTTTTGATATTTTTGAAAGAATAAAAAATAATTCATTCACTAAATCCATAAACTCATGCTATGCATTGGAGCTATTATTAATCTGCTCTGACCACTCATAGCAACTATAACCAAAGCTAGTACTTGATTAAGATTCCAGTAGTCTTCTGGCATTCTCTAAGATCTATATAGTTTCAGCAGGGGAGAAACTGGCAAATTTAAATGGAGACAGGTTAAGAACCATCACCACTGCATCATTTAGTTCTTTGATGGTAGAAGTAATCTCCATCATTCCTTTAAAACAAGTTTTTTTTTTTTTTTTAATGAATTTACTATCTTAGGTTGGGTAGGGGGCTCAGTTTCAGAGATTTAGACTGTCTATGGTGGGATATAATGCAGGGGTTACTCCAACTGCCAAGTGTACTGTATTCACTTTTCCACTGGGGAAATGGTCAGTGGATGAGACTGTGGACCCAGTGCAGGTGGGGGTGAGACATCATAGTCATGGCTCTCGATGAACCCAGACTGTGACCGCCTCTCCTATCTCCAGCCTTCGCCTACAGAAAACAACATTGCTGAGATTTTAGCAATTCCGCTTCCCTTATCACCAGCATATTTTTGATGGCCCTGGTGAATGGTGTGTGGTTTTGGTTCTCTCATGATACACAATCCTCTGAGACATCTTCTGCTCTCTCATGACGTATGCTTTCCAGCATGCCCACTTTCTTCCGCATCTTTCTACCTTTCTATATTCTTCTTCATGGCAACTTAAGCATTAATGATCTCAGTAAAGCCCTTTATTTTCTCCAAGTTTCTAAGAGTCACCTGTTATGGTTTAAATATGAAGTGTCCCCTGAAAATCTTCCTGAGTAAATGCAGGAATATTCAGAGGTGAAATGATTGGGTTGCCAGGGTTATAATCTAATCAGTCCATCCTAGTTTAAACAGACTAACTGGATGCTAACTACAGGTAGGTGGGTATGGCTGGAGGTGGTGGGTCACTGAGGGCATGCCCTGGAAAATTCATCTTCCCGGGATTCCTCCTGCTCACTCACTTCCTGGCCATCATCAATGGATCAGAACTCCTCTGCCTAGCCTTTCTGTCATTGGGCCCAAGGCAATGGAGTTGGCTGACCATAGACAAAATCTCTGAAACAATGAACTCAAAGTAAGTTTTTCCTCCCCTAAGTTGATCTTGTCAGGGACTTTCCATCACAGTGATGAAAAGCTGGTTAACACATCACCCTAGCAGGGAGTTTGACTGAAATCCTGGGATCCTTGCCAAAATATTAAATTGTGCTCCAAGAAAGCATATTATTAGGATGCAGCCCTAGTGGTGGACCTGGAAGCCAGGAGAGCAGGGTGTTTGCTATGGCAGCCATAACAAAATATCATGGAATAGTTTACAAAACAAAAAAAATATTAAGAAGGTCAAGGGTCATATGGTTTCTCCAACAACAGAGGTAAAAGGAAAAGAAAGGTGGGAGGAAATGTCATGAAAACTAAAGGGAGATTAGGGACAAAGACCAGGGAAGGGAGGAGAGGAGGGAAAGGGGAAACACTGGCAAAAGAAATTGACTACATTATATTATTATATTGTGTGATGGACAAATATGTAACAACAGATTCTACCATTATGTACAATTACAATGATCAATAAAAATGTGGAAAAAATTAAAAGTTAACTTAAAAGAACCAAAGATATAAAAAGTTATTTTTTTCTCAATTCAGGACTTTTGAATTCCAAGACCAAGGTATTCATGGTTTCATTTATCCAGAGGCTTCTCTCCTTGACTGACAGATGGTAATTTTCTTGCTCAGAGCCTCTTTATAGTCTCACCTCTCTGCATACACATATCTGGTGTTCTCTTCCTCTTCTGATAAGGCCACTAGTCTTGTTGAATCAGAACCCCACCCTTATGATCTCACTCAATTTTAATATCTCTTTAAAGACCCTATCTCAGAACACAGAAGCATGGGCATTAGGACTTCAACTTACAGATGTTGAGGAAATCCACTTGAATATATTACAGGGGGATAGCCACCCATTTCCTTATAGGAAAGTCCTCCATTTATCAATCCACAGCAGAAAGTGATATCTCCTCCTGTGAAGAGATGAGTCACTTCTGCAGAACAAAAAAATACCTAGGAATATCCATTCACATTACCCTACTTTACTTTCAGGGTTTTGTATTTTCACTACCAGGATTCTGATGTTAGCATTACAGACCTAAGTCTCAGGAAGGTTACTACTAATACCTGTCTGCTTCATACTTATCCCTGCTCTTCTACTGAAGGGCCCCGGGGTCTCTATCTAAATTATTGAAAGTTCCCTTTGACTTACCTATTACCTTCCATCTGTAAATAGTCTTCAATTTATCATCGTTCCTCCATGGGGTTAATATTATTTAATAATAGTCTTCCAGTTTTGCTGTTCTTATGAGCATTGTTGACACCTTATATTTCAAATGCCAGAATCAGCCAGCACTTGCACCTGCAAGGGCTCTTCCCTTAGTTTCCCAAAATTATCACTCATGAAATCTTTATCAAGGAGCTATCTGTGTCAATATAATACTCACACAATCTTTGCTTTGCTACCTCGACAGCAAGTCAACTAATTCTCCAGCACCATTGTTATGCCTATTTTGCTCAGACTGCTCTTGATATGATCTGTGAATTCAGGTCCTCCAAGAAGTAGAGAGTAAGAAGAATGGTAGATGTGCAGAGAAAGCACTGGGAAAAACTCATGTGAAGGCAAAGGGAGCAATCGGAACCAGTCCATTATGTTGTGAAAGGGAGGGAAGACTAAGCAGAAAGTATCTCACACAGGTTGAGTCAGGATGACTGGGAATCCTTGAGCCAAAGTTGCTCTATAGAGCTACCCTAAGTCTGGCAGTAATGGGCCAGAAGTAGTACTGCTACCATGATTTAGTCTTTGTTTCTGAGAAACTTGCCCAGAGAAAGCATGATCTCTTCATGCACAGTAATGGATTCTAGGGCTATATATCAAGGATGCAACCCATCCTGTCTTTGAAAGAGAACAGAGCCTATATTTTCACGGCAACCATGATTTATATTGTTTACATAAACTGCATATGATACAAGGAAGTAACAAGAATGTAATTGTCAGGGTTCCTTAGTTGAACAGAAACAACTATATATCTCTATATAGACATAGATAGATAGATATAGATATAAAGTTAACACACACATACACACACACACACATGACAGTATATATGTACATACACACACATACATAAATATATACATATACATACAGACACAAATGATTATAAAAGGGGATTTATTTGATTGACCTGCACAGTCAGAGGCTATATAGTTCAACAATGGCTGTCTGTAGGCTAGAGAGTTTGAGGAACCAGCAGTTGCTTAGTCAGTCCAAGAAGCTGGAACTTCAGAATAAGAGAGATCAGTGATGCAGTCTGGGTCTAATAATGAAAGCCCAGAAACTCCATGGAGAATTACTGCCCAGATTCCACTTTGGGAGAGTGAAGGAGCTGAACTGGGCTTGCATCCACCGCTGCTTCCTCCTTCCTCTGCTTTTAGTTCTTCCAACTCCCAGTCTATTGGACTGGGCAGCCCACATTCTGAGTGGGTCTCCTCCCTCAGTTTCCTGTCCTATATGCCAATTATCTCTGGAAACTCCCTTACTGACAGATCCAGAACTCTCTTTATCCTCGACATCTCTTAATCCAATCAAGCTGACAGTACTAACTAGCCATCACAAAAAAAAAAAAAAAAAAAAAAATTAAAGAAATTTAAACACAGGGAAATGAATGAGAAAAACTAAAATGAAAATAGATATACAATCATTGTATGTGCCACAAAATGGAATTATTATCCAAGATGTTAGGAAATAATTCCGACTGACCCTGATTCCAAGGGTATTATTTATTATGTTAGTATCTATTTGGTATCCAAAGTTACCAAGTTTTTGTGAACTCACAGTAAATTTTTTTCAATCAAAATTATAAAACAAACTTTCTGAGTTCTAATATCAAAAAGAAGAATATATCATGAGTAACATGATGCAGTTTCAGCAACAGAGAAATATATGTAAGTTGTTCTGATGAATTAATTTATTCCTAAAATGTTATTTTAAGTAAAATCATGCTCTATAACTAACCTCCAAAAGGGCTGTAGAGTAACCCCTGTAACTTGCTTAATATCATGAATCTGAACTTGTTGAATATGCATATACATGTTGCATATTTTGATATTCTGATTTCACTAAGTGATAAGATTTAAAGTGCCTAAAGAAATGAATCACTCTGCAAATGTTTCTATGAACATTCTTTTATTGTTTTCAGTTCACATTTTTATCAGTGCATTATAGTTATATATACGCAATTAGAGTTAATTTTGACATAATAATAAAAGTATGGGATGTAATTTGCTCCAGTTCAGTCCCCCAGACTGACCCTTTCCCTCCCTTCCTCCCTCTCCCTATTCCCTTTCCTCTACTTTACTGGTTTTTCTTCTATTTATTTATGATTTTTTTATTAGTGCTTTATAGATATACATAAAGGTGAAATTCACTGTGGCATATTCATCTACGTACATAGGATGATTTGGTCAGATTCACGACACCCTTCCTCCCTTTTTCCACCCCTCCTCCCTCCCCTTCAATCCCTTTCCTGTATGCCATGGATCCTCCCTGTTTTCACGGTTTTTCATGAACATTATTCAAAAATATACAGAGAACAGATTTTACCACTAGAATATGGTCATGTATTCCACCAATTAACAGAATCTGTGCCGGACTTTACTAGCAGCCATCTAAGGATTGAAAGTCTGCTAAGCAACTCACCCAAGTACAGAAGGGTTGTTGAAGCAGTGTTGTTGAACAGGGCCAAGACCTCCTTAGACAGAAGTTCTGAGTTCACATCCACCAAATGACAAACCAGCAATGGAGGCTTCGTGATTTTGTTTCCCTTAAGGCAAGGTTGCAATAATGTTAACTTGAAAAGTGTGAAAGTGTAACTAATCTCCCACTTTGAGTGAAGTACCTAGAGAACATGTAACTTCCAATAATGGACTGTCCAGATTCAATCCTTTAAAATAAACAGGTTACCCAAAGTACTCCCAGGTAATTGAATAGATTGATTTGTTCTGTGAAGTTGTTAGCTCCGAGCTGAAGGACACTTACCCAAAATAATTTTGACCTTGGAATACTTCATTTTAAACAATTATTTCTAACAGTAATTATGTAGAAGTGCCAGTTCCCTCTTAAAGCTACCCCTAATTTCTGATAATAAAACCATATCATTTAACTGCAAGTGAATGTTTCCACTGTTTCTGTTTTCTAAGGGGACAGAGAAGAACACTTAGCTCATCCAAAAGTGGAATGAAATCATCAAGGTTCATAAAACTAAGCTAGGTCAGGAACAAGTCTCTCTTTATTACAAATGGAGATTATTATCCAGTACATTAGGGAATCATCCCTAGTGACCCTGATTCTCAGGATATCATTAAGGTAATGTCTGTTTAGTATTGAAAGCCAGAAAGTTAATATGAACCCACACTGAATTTTTCAACTAAAATCATGATAAAGAATGAAAATCTAGCATTTATTTTGTGTGGGTTAGCATGCACTGTGACGACCACACAAGGCATCTCTCTTTCTCAATAATTCCATGAGATGAGCAGTCCTGCATTCCCTTTATGAATGACCATCCAGAATATAAGCAGCATGTTCCCCAAACCACAACCCCCAGATAATGCAGCTGAACAGAGGAAAACCTAGGAGCCAAATTCTATCTGGGTCAAAAGTCCTGTGCATTTTCTCTATTCCTACTTCTCCCCTTCCAAGGCTTCATTAATATGAGGACATTTATGAGTAAATAAATTGTCTGCTTACCGACATACCTACATGCTCCTAACTATATATTCTAGTTTGTCTTGACTTCAAAATATTTACTTAAATTTCTCATAGAGTGCCACATTTTGCAATAATTTTGTGGTTATGTTGACATTAGCTTTTACCATCCTTCATAAAATTACTAGTCTTGTGATTTCAGGCCAGAGGAATGCCAAATATATCAAACAAAATATTATTGTCCTAAGACATGATATAGATCATATTAATATAGACGGCCATCTCAATCAATACCAGTTGTGACCCGCTGCTTTCCAAAATAAGCCAACCTCTGTGAAATCTATCTTCCTTGGCTCTTTCTGTCAAACTGCCAGCAGCAGATGTTTTTATCACTCTAAGTGCAACAGTATCTTTTTCTTCCTGCAAATGAGTTTAATGAGTCTGATACCCAAACAATGCCAACGCATTATTGCTCATCACTCACACCCATGGTATTACCCTGACACGCTGTTCTTCTTTCAACAATGATTAAAGAGGTTAAAATGTGCACAGTGGGAGATACAATACCCCTTAACACTCAGCATTGTTTGTGTAATATCTGTAAGTTTTCCTCATTCTCTTTGGTGCTCAGAGAAATCTGTAAAGATCACTGTTTGCTTTTTCTACTTTTGCCTAAAAGTACCCATTTGTTATTTTAGGAAACCTATGAAATGAGTGTTTATATTGATATTTTTTCATGGTGATGTTTTTTCATGATTAATAACATTTGTGCCTATTTGAACAGCATTTGACTCTATGATGTTCATGTATACTTGCTAATTTGTGTGATTGTTGTGTTTTGTGTTTGATAATGTCTAAGACTATGGGATTTCTTTTTCCCACAATGAGAAAAGTCCAAGTCTAGAAGTTTTACTCTATGTTTTGGCTTGTGCCCTACCAGCTAATAGTCAAGTGCAAGTACTTGAGAGTCGCAACTTTCCCATTACTTTGATCATTGATGAATTTCCAATATACATGGAGAAGAACAATTCAAGTGGTGCCCCAAAGGTCCCTAGAAATTGTATGACTAACTCACTTGCAGGCATTTTACATGGTATATCATGTACATACTTTCATCTATAAATTATATAAATCCACAAATGTATGAAAACTATTTAATGTGAGTATTATTATACCTCTACAAATGGGGAAAATTAGGTTCAAAGAAACTAAGCAACTTACCTAAAGACAGAACTCTACATTTCTGATCCAGGGGTACCACCTGTCACTGAGTAGTCTATCTTAAAGTTTTAAAATAAATAATGACATAATGACATAGTCTTTGAAATAATATCTACACATAGAGTTGTAGCAAGGATTGAAATATCAAAAGCACAAAAAAACTTTATTCAAAATAAAATAATAATAGTGTTAATTTTATGTAAATATTTGTAAATGTCACTATAAGCTACATAACAATGGCACAGAGAGATAACATATCTAGAAAAATAAATACTTTATAACAAAATATATTAGCTTCACAAAACAACAAGTAAGTGTCACCTGAGTTTAAAGGAGGAAGGGACCATATTTGAGTGGGAGAAATTTATGTGGATGCAGAAAATAATCTTATAGATGGACCATGAAGTATAGATAAGATTTCAAAAGAGGTCAATACAGAGCATATACCAACTTTCAGACCTCCAAGGAACTTAATAAATTTTGTTTTCCATAGGCTAATTTCTGTAATTTATAAGGTATTTCATATCTCCTAGCCCTCCAGCATGTTTCAGCTAAATTAAGTGCTCTTTAACACCGCTGCTTATTAAAAATTATAATAAAGAATATTATTCCAATTCATTATGTCTATGGAAAAGATAGAAATGACAAGGAACCCCCCAAGGCAACATTTTCAATTGTGGAGAAAAATATAAAGAACACATGCTTTCTCTTTAGGAAGGGTCTGATCTAACAAAACACTTTTAACAAGTTTATGGATTACAGCTAGCTACACATGTCCCCTGTTGTTCTGCCTGGGCACTTGCACAAGGGGGCCTGGAGAACTAGGTAAAGTCTCTAATACTCATCATAAAGAGAAGGTCGTGGCAGCAACTGCAAAGACCCAATAAAGGGCCAGAGCTCTGACATCTTCTGTTCTCTACAAACATCTCCTATCTGTCAGCACAGGATCAGTCTCTCATTGTCCCTTCCCTCTAGTAAACCAGAAAGGAAGGGTCAACATTACTGAATTATTTCCCCTCAAGACTCACAGTCAACTATCTTGCCTTATTTAAAGTGACACATTTAGTAGACACAATCATATTTTTAGCTGGAAGAATCTACTGAAAAACATAATCTATGTGAGCATTCTAGGCAACAGTTAAGAGAAATGGAGCATATCAAAAAGGCATTTGGAAGACCAGATTTTGGGGCAGGAGGGGCTTCCTAATTAGAATGTTGTAGGAGTAGAAAAATTAACCTGGAACCTCCATTTAATTTTCATTGTAACACAGAAGTTCAGGAAGTGGCAGGGTGCATGTCAATGTGACTATCCATAGGAAGCTCTTCCAACAGGGTTTAGGTTAGTAACATGGAGGGAAAACAAGGAAAAGATGAAACACACTGACCCCCCTCCCCCATTTTTCTGAAGAAGGTCCCCTATGCCCAGCATTTCAACCAGTCTCTGAGTAGCAATTTTATCTCTCTGACACTTTGGGGTCTGTAACTCACTCCCCTGCAAACTCTTTAACATTAGCTCAGCCTGGACATGTGCTTGTTCAATTTCTGTACCAGACCATAGCTGGGAAGATAACTATCATGCAAATGTACAGTCACTACCTTCACCTGGACCCCCTAGTATCATTCAGAAGAAAGAAAGTGTGACCTGATCAGTTTGCTTTCTTGTATGCCATAAGGACTGTTTCCAATGCCCTTCACTCTCTTCTCCTCCATTGGCCTACCATCTTTCTTATCACTTTTAGCCAATGACCTCAAATTTGTTTAGAGGAAGTTTCAGTCATCTTCCAAAACCTCATTCATCTACTGCTATACTGACTATAAGTGAATTCTCACCATAATGGCCTCTTTCTTCTTATAACCAAAACCTAAACAATTCTCTTCTTTCCAACAAATATTTAGAACAAGACTAACCTTTGGCTAAGGATTTGAGAAAGTCCTTCCATGGAGCGCTGGCACCAGGCAGTGCTTCTATACAGGGAAACACAGCTCAGTGAAGGGAATCAATCTTCTCCTGGGCAAGCAAGTGACCCAACTATAAAAGTTTCAGAGGCAGAGATGAAAGAACTAAAACATTGGTGCATAATATAACACCCAATCAGAGAGTGGTTGTCATGGAAAACAATAAAATGTTGCACAGTTAGAGAAAGATATGTTCTCTAATGGTTCGGACCATTATCATCTCTGAAAAAGTTTGTCCTCAGTAAAGAAAATGTGTGTGTGTGTGTGTGTGTGTGTGTGTGTGTGTGTGTGTGTTATTCACAGGTCCTGCTAAACAATCAGAAAGAAAGAAGGAAGAAATTTCTATAACATACACCATGAGAGAGGCCATGGCTAGCTTACACCCACATGTGACTGCAATTGAGACTGGCAGTATCTACACCTCACTTTCAAAGTAACCCCTCCTATACTTACAGGGTGACTGACACACGTCACATCCCTTTAGGTTGAATATCACAAACATGGAGAAGAACTTTTCCTGTGAAAGATATTAATCTCTGTTATGAGGCAGAATTTGTTGAAAGGTAAATGCGTGGATGAAGAACCACATGATAATGATGGGGAAGAGAAGTATTCCCAAGAGGAGGGACCCAGATGGGGGAGTGTTAGGGACTAGGTTGTGGCTACTGGAGAACTCTCTACAAAGACAGGGAACATCCAAAGTATTGCTTTTGAATAATGGGAAAAGACACATTATCATAGTCTCGATGATTTTTCTCCTTTGTTCTATATTACAACTCCTTTAATAGATGTCATTGTCATGTTTCCATACAGTCTTGAGTGGTGGTGAAACAGAGCCAGAGAGCAGGAGTCTTGTGTCCACATCTGCCTCTGCTTCTGGACAGAGGCTCTGCTATGGGAAGGATATGATTTGAGTTTGCCCCCCGCAAAACTTCATGCATTGGAATACTATTCCCACTGTGAGTACTAATTTAATCCAGCCCTGGCATTTGGAGAAGGGGAGTTTGGAAGTGGATTAGCATTAGATAACATCAGCAGGGTAAAGCCTCCATGATTGAACCCTAGCGGCTTTATGTGGAGAAGGAGCGAGACCAGAAACCACAGACACATGCGTGCATCCTCCCTGTCTCTTGACACGTGATGCCCTGATCCAGTAAGAAGACCATCACCAGATGAGGTGCTGAGAGCTTTCATAGCCAGAACCTTGAGCCAAAGTAAACCTCTTCTCTTCATCCCTTCTGCTGTCTGAGGTATTGTTATGAGCAACAGAAAATGGACCAAGGCAGGCTCTGTACTGTCAAGCAGGCTGGTTTCTGAAAAGTGAGGGAGGAACAGCAGGAAGGTGATCTTAATAGACATGGCAACTTGGTGGGGAAGGATAAGAGGATGATATGGAGATAGTTTAGGAGAAATTGCTAATTTCAAAACATTTAATACTCTCCACTAGAAGGCCAGGGGGCATGGGTAGCCTCCACCTTCATACAGGAGATTTTATTTCTATGTTAAAGTTAACACTGTTGTAGGTTCAGTCCCATCAGAGTCCTCATGACAGTAATTACCCATAAAATCTGCCACTTATGTCCCCCTCTCCTTTCTGTTTAATATTTAAATTATTAGGCATCTATTCAATGAAAGGAATAAAAACTGTCTCTTAAATGTAGTTCCTTTCTGCTTCTTACAATTAAAGGTTATAAGAACCCCTTCCACGGGTCATTCTCAGGTGACCCAAGGGAGAGGGAGACTGTAGGACCAGCTGAGCAGTTTTCTTTGACATCCACTCCTGTTTCACACCCTGCCACCAGGGAGAATGTTCATGTGTTTTCATGTGTGTTTGCATACTATGTGCAGATTTACTTAGTTTGAATCAGGCCAGGGTTTTCACCCAGGTTGAGAGACTCACTCATTTCTACCACTGTGTCACATTAGTTTATTTCACATCACTTTAGCCCAATTTATACTTTAATACTTAAATAACTTCTCTTCAGATCAACCATAACCTAATGGCCACAAGAAGTGGGCCCTTCTAAAGTGTATCTTGGTTGAAGCCCTGTGTTAATCATTGTCTCTCCTGGGCTTCTCCTAGGTGTTTTCATGAATCAGTGTCACTACTAAGATGATGGGTTTTATTTCAGCCAGTACTGGAATTAAAGCCTGGTTCATTTTTTGACTCTGTCATCTTTTTTAGGTAACATGACCTTAGAGACCCTGTTAACAAATTGAGCTGATAAAATCTCCTCTTTACAGATTATTGTAAAAGTTCAATGAGAAGATATTAAATGAAATTTAAATCTTACCCACGACACATGTCCAGTAGAAGTCAGAAGGGAAAGTTCGCTCTACAGAGTCATTCCCAAATCCGCGGGGAGGCGTTAGGGAAGACCCAGGAAGAAGATGCAAGAGCGGAGGAAGCCCGGCCCACAGTCCCTGGGCTTGGCTCAAGACTTACCCAGCGGGAACACTGCTCCTCAGCGAGGTGAGTCACAGAGGAACCTCACCGAAACTTAATAATGCACTGTAAAAGAAAATTACAGAGCTGCAGAAAGTGGGTGACTTGAACAAGAACCAACACCTCAGAGCCCGCCTGCTCCGGCAGCCAGGAGCGGTAGTAGAGCTGAGCAGGGAGCGCAGAGGAGGGGCGCCAGGCTGCAGGGAAAAGTAAAGAAAAATTGACCTTGAGAAATCTGTGGTCTACTGAAGAAGGTCGATTTAAAAACAAAACAAAACATAACAAAATAAAACACAGTTGCTGGGGACAGCATCTCAGTCAAAGTAAATCCAAGGCGGGCAGGTCCCCAGGGGGTAGGCACAGAACCGGCTGGCAGGTGAGGGAACTTTCAGGGTCCCTGGAAGCTGTCTCCACGCAGCTTGCAGAGCTGCAGAGACAAAGGACAGGGAAATCCTGAAAGAAGTTACCAGCAGCTGCAGAGAAAGTTCCCAGATGCTGTCTGAACCAGACAGACTGAAATAGGCACCAAGAATATTTTACCTGGTCCATTCAGCCTCTGGACCCCAGTGGAGAAAACTCCGTAATTGCTGGCAACCCATAAGAACTACTGGGGAACGCTCACTGCGGCCACATATACAGGTGAAGGTGAAACCTTAGTACCCACCCCCTAAAAGTGGGTTTTATCAGAAACCCCAGAGATCCAAAAAATCCAGCAGAGATTGGCCGCGACACACGGATGGGGGCATAATCTAAATTGCAAATACCCACCAACAGAGTTATGAAAACCCACTAAAGTCCAAACCCCCCAAAGAGGAAACTCCAATCTAGAACTCTGCATCACCCTCACTGCAGGATTACCCAATTCGTCAGCACTCCCCAGTCTATCCCACCCAGTACTGGGAGACTGGAAGTC
This sequence comes from Sciurus carolinensis, assembly GCF_902686445.1. Taxonomy (NCBI): domain Eukaryota; kingdom Metazoa; phylum Chordata; class Mammalia; order Rodentia; family Sciuridae; genus Sciurus; species Sciurus carolinensis. The sequence continues at coordinate 16,317,909 of NC_062224.1, forward strand.
AACTAGGTAAGGAATGTAAAGATAGCCATCAAAACTAGAGAGTCAAAAATAAAGAATGAAAATTCAGCCCTGCCAACAGGTTTGACCACTGCAGCAGAAATAAACCTTTTATCTGTCATTATGCTATTTTTCTTTTATTCATTTTCTTTTATTTTCTTTTGTAATTCCAGTTTTATTTCATATTCCCATTTTTCTTTTTTAATTTTAAAGATATTTTCAAACATGTCATCATATTGTATTATTTTTCACTTTTTTTTTCATTAAGCATGATTTTGTGTGTACATTATTGTGCTTCTGTGGTTGTGTATGGTCTCTCATATTTTATACATATGTGTAAAGGTTACACATATATATATTTTTTGTATAACTACTTACACATTAAGAGCTCTTTCTTCTATGTGTTAATTATTTAACCTAAATTAAACTCAGGCAGGGTATAATTACACACAGATTCAAGTTGTTTTTCTCTTATATTTGCTGGTTTATTAATACCTAGGTTCTGGGTATCTCCTCCTATCTTCCCTTCTTCCCATTCTTACTCTAGCAGTAGCCCAAATTCCCTGTTCTCGCTTCTTTCTTTTTTATTACTTTCAGTTAATTTTTTATTTCTTCTTTTTTACAGTACTCCTGCCTCTCCTATGATCACTTTTTCAAACAATTTGAATTTTTTCTTACCTTCCTACCCTATTACTCTTACTTAAGAAATTGTAATCTCACTAAATAATAGAAATCATATAGTTTATGTAATTCCTGCCCCATTTAAGTTGTTGTGATTATTAATACAGTGGACAACATAGTAGAGAACTACTGTCAAATGCCTGACCTAGTTCATGCTTTTTGTATTTTTATTGGTACTGTTGTTAAATGCTTATCCTACTATTCCTGCGTAGGTGGCAATAAAGGCTGATGTAGACACCAGACATTTGTCTTAGGACTAAATATCTGTTATTGACATTAGTACCATTTCCAGCTCCCCCTTTCTCTAGAGAGGCTGGAAAGAGATTGGGACTCTTCGTGATCTCAGAATAGAGATCCTCTGCTGAGAAATATTCACATTTCAAGCAAGCAACCAGGTATCTCACGCCCGACACAATCTAGAGCCACCTTAGCCTCAACATTACTGCAACTCAAAGAACTGAGACAAAAACTGCAAACCAACAACCAGGACTCAAGGAGCAACAGAGGCCTCAGGTCCCACCCCTTGTCATTTACTCATTTGTCCCAAACAGAGAGAAGTACCAGAACAAATAAGATAATTACACATACAAGAACATGTGTGAAAAAGAGCAAGGGGGATCCATCTCAACTGATGCACAAGTCCAAGACCTCTGAAACCACAAGGAAATAGGCAAACAAATATCCCCCCACATTTACAATCCCCACTGATAGTGAAGAGGACAAAATCCTGGAGAAAGACTACAAAAAACTGATGATTAAAATGATCGATGAACACAAGGAAGATCTAAGGAATGAATTAAGACAGACAATACAGGAGATGAAAGACCATTTCAATGAAGAGATAGAAACACTGAGAAAAAAACACTCAGAACACCTAGAAATGAAAGACAATCAATCAAAATTGGAAATTCATTTGAAAGCATCACTAACAGATTAGATTGTGGAGATAAGAACTCCTCAAACTATCTCTATTTTCCGATGATCTGATTCTATATTCAGAAGACCCAAAATACTCCACCAAAAAACTTCTAGAACTCATAAATGAATTCAGCAAAAAGCAGGATATAAAATTAACACCCATAAATCAATTTGCATTCTTACACATCAGTGATTAACCAACTGAAAGAGAAATAAGGAAAACAATCCCATTACCAATAGTCTCAAAAAAAAAATACTTGGGAATCAATCTAACAAAAGAAGTGAAAGATTTCTTCCAAATATGGAAGATTAAAGAAAGAAATTGAAGAAAATGTTAGAAGATGAAAAAGATCTCCCATGTTCTTGGATAGGTAGAATTAATATTGTCAAAATAGCCATACTACCAAAAGCACTATAAATATTTAATGCAATTCCTACTAAAATTCCAATGATGTTCTTCATAGAAATAGAAACAGAAGTTGGGTGTGGTGGTGCATGTCTGTAATCCCAATGGCTGAGGAGACTTGAAGCAGGAAAATCATGAGTTCAAAGCCAGTCTCAGAAACTTAGCAAGTCCCTAAGCAACTCAGCAAGACCCTGTCTCTAAATAAAACATAAAAAAGGGCTGGGGATGTGCTTAGTGGTTAAGTGCCTCTGGGTTCAATCCCTGGTACCAAAAAAAAAGAAGGAGTAATAAAATTCCTTTGGAAAAATAAGAGGCCCAGAATACCCCAAACAATCCTCAGCAAGAAAAGTGAAGTAGGAAGCATCATAATACCAGACCATAAATTATACTACAGACCTATAATAACCAAAACAACATGGTATCAGTACCAAAAAGAGATGAAGACCAGTGGCACAGAATAGAAGACACAGAGACAATCCCACGTGAATACAGTTTTCTCATATCAGATAATGGTGCCAAAAAGCTGCATTGGAGAAAAGATAGCTTCTTCAACAAATGGTGCTGGGAAAACTGGAAATCCATATGTAGCAAAATGAAAGTAGACCCCTATCTCTCATGTTGCACAAAACTCAACTCAAAGTGGATCAAGGACCTGGGCATTAGACCAGAGACATTGCAGCCTCTAAAAGAAAAAGTAGACTCAAATCTGCATCATGTCAGCTTAGGAAACTAATTCCACAATGAGACTCTGAAAGGGCAAGGCAAAATCAAGAATCAATAAATGGGATGGTATCAACCTAAAAAACTTCTTCACAGCAAAGGAAACCATCAGGAATGTGAATAGAGAGCTTATAGCATGGGAGAAAATCTTTGCCAACTACACCTCAGATAGATCATTAATTTCCAGGATATATAAAAAACTAAAAAAAAAACAAAACAAAACAAAACAAAAAAAACTGAATACCAAAAAATAAATAACCCAATCAATAAATGGGCAAAGGAACTGAATAGACACTCCTCAGAAGAAATACAAATGGTTAACAAATATATGAAAAATGTTCAACATCTCTAACAATTAGAGAAATGCATATTAAAACTACACAGATTTAATCTCACTCCAGTCAAAATGCAATTATCTTTCTTTTTTTTTTACTAAAATCTTTTTTATTTTTATAGACTGCATTTTAATTCATTGTACACAAATGGGGTACAACTTTTCATTTCTATGGTTGTACACAATGTAGATTCACACCATTTATGTAATCATACATATACATAAGGTAATACTGTCTGTTTCATTCTACTATCTTTCTGTCCCCCACACCCTTCCACCCCCCATTTTCCTCTACACCATCCAATGTTCCTTCATTCTTCACTTCCTCCCACCCCAACCCCCATGTTATATATTGTCATGCACTTATCAGAGAAAACATTCAGTCTTTGGTTTTGGGGGCTTGGCCTATTTCCCTTAGCATGATATTTTCCAACTTCATCCATTTACCACCAAATGCAATAATTTTATTCTTCTTTATGGCTGAGAAATATTCCATTGTGTATTTATACCATAGTTTCTTTATCCATTGAAGGGCATCTAATGGTTCCACAATCTAGCTATTGTGAATTGAGCAGCTATGAACATTGATGTGGCTGTATCTCTGTAGTATGCTGATTTTAAGTCCTTTGGGTATAAATCAAGGAGTGGGATATCTGGGTCAAATGGTGGTTCCATTCCAGGTTTTCTGAGGAAACTCCATACTGCTTTCCAGAGTGGCTACACCAATTTCAACTCTACCAGCAATGTATGAGTGTGCCTTTTCCCCCACATCCACGTCAACACTTATTATTGCTTGTGTTCTTGATAATAGCCATTCTAATTGCAGTTAGATGAAATCTTAGGGTGGTTTTAATTTGCATTTCTCTAATTACTAGGGATGATGAGCACTTTTTCATATATTTGCTGATCACCTGTATATCTTCTTCTGTGAAGTGTATGTTCATTACCTTAGCCCATTTATTGATTGGGTTCTTTGTATTTTGGGTGTAAAATTTTTTAAGTTCTTTATAAACTTTGGAGATGAGTGCTCTGTCGGAAGTGTGTGTGGAAAATATTTTCTCCCACTCCATAGTTTCTCTTTTCACATTATTGATTGTTTCCTGTGCTGAGAAAAAAACTTTTTAGTTTGAATCTATCCCAATTATTGATTCTTGTATTTATTTCTTGCGCTCTGGGGGTCTTGTTAAGGAAGTCTGGTCCTAAGCCAACATGATGAAGATTTGGGCCTACTTTTTCTTCTATTTGGTGAAGAATCTCAGGTCTAATTCCTCAATCCTTGGTCCATTTCAAGTTCAGTTTTGTACAGGATGAGAGGGGTTTAATTTCATTTTACTGCATATGGATTTCCAACACCATTTGTTGAAGAGGCTATCTTTTCTCCATTGTAAGTTTTTGGCACCTTTGTCTTGTATGAGATAACTGTACTTATGTGGGTATGTCTCCGTGTCTTCTATACTGTACATTGGTTTACCTATTTTGGTGCTAATACCATGCTATTTTTGTTGCTATTGCTCTACAGTAGAGTTTAAGGTCTGGTTTTGTGATACCTCCATCACTCTTCCTGCCTAGGATTGTTTTGGCTATTCTGGGTTTTTGTTCTTCCACATGAATTTCATGATTGCTTTTTCTGTTTCTATGAGAAATGTCATAGGGATTTTAATTGAAATTGTATTAAATCTGTATAGAACTTTTAGAAGTATGGTCATTTTGATAATATTAATTCTGCCTATCCAAGAACATGGGAGATCTTTCCATCTTCTAACGTCTTCTTCAATTTCTTTCTTTAGAGTTTTGTAGTTTTCATTGTAGAGATCTTCACCTCTTTGGTTAGATTGTTCCCCAATTATTTTATTTATTTATTTTTCTATTTTAGGCTATTTTGAATGGAGTTGTTTTCCTCATTTCCCTTTCAGATGTTTCATCACATATATAAATGCTTTAGATTTATGCATGTTGATTTTATATCTTGCTATTTTGCTGAATTCATTTATGAGGTCTGGAAGTTTTCTGGTGGAGTTTTTTGGATCCTCTAAATAGCGAGTCATATCATCAGCAAATAGTGACAGCTTGAGTTCCTCTTTTCCTATTCATATCTCTTTAATTTCTTTAGTCTGTCTAATTGCTCTGGCTAGTATTTCAAGGACAATGTTGAATAGAAGTGGTGAAAGAGGGCATCTCTGTCTTCTTCCAGTTTTTAAAGGGAATGCTTTCAGTTTATCCCCATTAATAATTATGTTGGCCATGGGCTTAGCATAAATAGCCTTTACAATGTTGAGATATGTTCATACTATTCCTATTTTTTCTAGTGTTTTGAGCATGACAGAGTGTTGTATTTTGTCAAACGCTTTTTCTGCATCAACTGAAATAACCATATGATTCTTATCCTTAAGTCTGTTGATATGATGGATTACATTCATTGATTTCTGGATGTTGAACCAGCCTTGCATTCCCAGGATGAACCCCCCTAGATTGTGCTGCACTATCTTCTTAATATGTTTTTGGAGGTGGTTTGCCAGGAATTTGTTAAGGATTTTTGCATCTATATTCATCAAGGATATTGGTCTAAAATGTTCTTTCCTTGATGTGTCTTTCTCTGGTTTGGGTATGAGGGTGATATTAGCTTCATAGAATGAGTTTGGTAGGGTACCCTCCTTTTCTATTTCCTGGAATACTTTGAGAAGTATTTGAATGAGTTCTTTGAAGGTCTAGTAGACCTCGGCTGAGAATCCATCTGGTCCTGGACTTTTCTTGGATGGTAGGTTTTTAATGGCTTCTTCTATTTCATTGCTTGATATTGATCTGTTTAAATTTTGTATGTCCTCCTGGTTCAGCTTGGGAGGAGCATATGTCTCTAGAAATTTTTCAATGTCTTCAGTAGTTTCTATTTTGTTGGAATACAGATTTTCAAAGTAGCTTCTCATTATGTTCTGTATTTCAGTGGTGCCTGTTGTGTTATTTCCTTTTTCATCATGAATTTTAGTAATTTGAGTTTTCTCTCTCTTTCTCTTTGTTAGTGTGGTTAAGGGTTTGTCTATTTTGTTTACTTTTTCAAAGAACCAACTTTTTGTTTTGTCAATTTTTTGAATTGTTTCTTTTGTATCAATTTCATTGATTTTGCCTCTGATTTTAATTATTTCCTGTCTTCTACTACTTTTGGTTTGTTCTGTTCTTCTTTTTCTAGGGTTTTGAGCTGTAATGTTAGGTCATTTAGTTGTTGAATTTTCATTCTTTTCTTGAATGCGCTCCATGCAATGAATTTTCCTCTAAGTACTGCTTTCATAGTGTCCCAGAGATTTTGATATTTTGTATTGTTCATTCTCATTTACCTCTAAGAATTTTTTTTTATCTCCTCCCTGATATTTTCTGTTATCCATGCTTCATTCAATAGCATATTATTTAGTCTCCAGGTGTTGGAGTAATTTCTGTTTTTTATTTTATCATTGATTTCTAATTTCAGTCCATTATGAACTGATAGAGCACAAGGTAGTTTCTCTATTTCTTTTGCATTTACTAAGTTCTGCTTTGTGGCATAACATATGGTCTATTTTTGAGAAGGTTCCATGTGCTGCTGTGAAGAAAGTGAATTCACTCATTGATGGATGGAATATTCTATATATGTCTATTAAGTCTAGGTTACTGATTGTGTTTTTGAGTTCTATGGTTTCTTTGGTTGGTTTTTGTTTGGAAGATCTATTCAGTGATGACAGTAGTTTGTTAAAGTCACCCAGAATTATTGTGTTGTGGTCTATTTGATTCCTGGAATTGAGAAGGATTTGTTTGATGTACATGGATGTACCATTGTTTGGGGCATAAATATTTACGATTGTTATGTCTTCCTCATTTATGGTTCCCTTAAGCAGTATGAAATGTCCTTCTTTATCCCTTCTGACTAACTTTGGCTTGAAGTTCACTTTATCTGAAATAAGGATGGAAACACCTGCTTTTTTACTGAGTCTGTGTGTGTAGTAGGTTTTTTCCCCATCCTTTCACCTTTAGTGTGTGGATGTCCTTATCTATGAGATGAGTCTCTTGAAGGCAACATATTGTTGGGTCTTACTTTTTAATCCAATCTGCCAGTCTATGTCTTTTGATTGATGAGTTTAGACCATTAATGTTTAGGGTTATTATTGAGAAATGATTTGTATTCCCAGTCATTTGGGCTTATTTTTGGTTTTTAACTTGACTTGGTTTCTCCTTTGATTGGTTTTTCCTTTAAGTAGTTCCTCCCTTTGCTAACCTACATTGTTGTTTTTTGTTTCCTCCTCATGGAATATTTTGTTGAGAATATTCTGTAGTTCCAGCTTTCTATTTGTAAGTTCTTTTAACTTTTGTTCATCATGGAAGGATTTTATTTCATCTTCAAATCTGAAGGTTAGTTTTGCTGGGTATATGATTCTTGGCTGGCAAACATGTTCTTTAAGAGCTTGAAATATGTTGTTTCAGGTCCTTCTAGCTTTTAGGGTCTGGACTGAGAAATCTGCTGATATCCATATTGGTTTCCCCCTATATGTTATCTGATGCTTTTCTCTTGCAGTCTTCAAAATCCTATCTTTATTTTGTATGTTAGGCATTTTCATTATAACATGCCTTGGTGTGGATCTGATGTAATTTTTGTACATTTGGCGTTCTGTAAGCCTCTTGTATTTGATTTTCCATTTTATTCCTCAGGTTTGGGAAATTTTCTGATATTATTTCATTGAATAGGTTGTTCATTCCTTTGGTTTGTATCTCTGTGCCTTCTTCTATCCTGATAATTCTTAAATTTGGTCTTTTCAATGTGTCCCATAGTTCTTGGAGTTTCTGTTCATGATTTCTTACCATCTTCTCTGTTTGGGCAACTTTATTTTCAAGATTAAATATTTTGTCTTCATTGTCTGAGGTTCAGTCTTCCAAGTGGTCTATTATTTTGTTGATGTTTTCCATTGAGTTTTTTATTTGGTTTATTGTTTCCTTCATTTCAAGGATTTCCATTAGGGTTTTTTTTTTTTTTTTTTTTTTTGAGAATATATCTTTGTTGAAATAATCTTTCAATAATTGCTCTTTCAACTGCTTATTGGAGTGATCATTCATTGCCTGCATTTGTTCTCTTATCTCATCCTTTGCTTCACAAATCATTTTAATTATGTATATTCTGAACTCCTTTTCTGACATATCTTCTACCATGCTGTCACTGGATTCTATTATTATAGAATCTAGATTTGTTTGGATCATTTTCTTCCCTTGTATTTTCATGTTGTTCATGTATCTTCCCTTCTAGCAGTGCAGATCTGGGGTATTCCAGTTTCCCCCATAGGCTTATAGTGACCCTATAGGTTTCCAAAACCTTTTAAGGGGGAAATCAATATTAGCAGTGCCACGTACAGACAATATGCAACCCTAAGCCAAATAGCCCCTATGAGGGTTTTAACAATATTCTCATAATAAAATGAGGTTATTTATTATCTACAGTATAACAAATAGATTTGCAATAAGGTCTGCAGTTTCTAATGGAGGACAAAGAGGATGGGGAGGGGTGTAGGATGTAGCTGTTAATGGGATAAGAAAAGAGTATATAGACGTTGTAGATCATAGAAAGAGTGAGCATGTTATCGAAAGAAGTTGGTTGTTAGCATGTGAAAAGGGAGAAAGAGACTCTGAGGGATCAGGTAAACAAAAGGAAAATAGAGTGAGAGAAGTGAAGAAATAAAAACTTAAAATATTTCAATAAGGAGAAAAAAAATCTAAACTATAACTATCATATAATATTCAAACCTCCAGTCTTCAGTAGCCTGATGTATGAGATGTACCTGACAATGAGCTTCCAGTCTCCAGCAGTCATCTCAGGATGGGATTTGCCCCATCTAAAGATGGGAGATACGGCTTCCAGGATTATCTACGATGGCTGCTCTGGCTTCCAAATGTGTTGGTAAATGGGGAGCTGCATTTCAGGGTGTGGACATGGTCTGCTGGCAGCCCTGGAGGCAGGGTGCAGTTGGTCTGGCAGGGGTCCTGGAGGTGGGATGGGGTTGGTCTGTTTGCGGGATCCTGGAGGTGGGGCACAGTCTGTTGGTCTGGGGGTCCTGGTGGTAGGCCACAGTCAGTCAATCTGGATGTCCTGGTGAAGGGGAGTAGTCAGTCAGTCTGAGTACCCCAGAGGCAGGGAGTGGTCAGTACGGCTGAGTGGTCCCGGAGACAGGGCTCAGTCAGTTCAGCCAGGGATCCTACAGGTCCTGGCTGTTGTCTCAAAGTGGCGGCAGCCACATGTAACCAAAACTACAGGTACTGTGACAGTGAACTTCCAGGCAACAGCAGGCAGCCTGTGTTCCACTGGCGGTCTGCAGTCAGTCTGCTGGCTGCTGTCAGATGATTGGCAGTTGAACCTCAGGCGGTGGGTGATGGGTAGGTGAAAGGCAGGTGATGAACAGGCAAGAGGCAGGCAAATGACAGATGGTAGGTGCCAGACAGTAAGCAATCTGCACTCAGAAAGTAGTCGATATGCTGGCAGACTGTAGGTGATCCCAGTAGACAAATGGGGACAACAGCAGGGGATCGACAAAAAGCAAAAACTGCCTCACCAAGATACAGATATCCTCTGCTTGAAACTCGAGTTATGGAGTGACAAGGAATACAGCCTCCCTCTAGTCCACCATCTTGGATCTCCCAGAATAGCAATTTTCAAGAATTCAAGTAACAATAACTGTTGGTGATGATGTGGGAGAAAAGGTACACTCATACATTGCTGGTAGGACTGCAAACCAGTGCAACCACTCTGGAAAGCAGTATGGCGGTTCATCAGAAACCTTGGAATGGAACCACCATTTGACCCAGTTATACCACTCCTAGGCATATATCTAAAGGATTTAAAAATAGCATACTAGAGTGACATGACCACATCAATGTTTATATTAGCTCAATTCACAATAGTCAAGTTATAGAATCATCCTAGATGCCCTTCAACAGATGAAAGTATAAAGAAAATGTGGTACATATACACAATGGAATATTAAACATAAAGAAGAATCAAATTATGGCATTCACCAGTAAATGGATGGAACTAGAGACTATCATGCTTTGTTAAATAAGTCGAACCCAAAAAACCAAAGGTCAAATGTTCTCTGATATGTAGATCATAATTTGCAATAAGCAGGGGGCAGGGGAGAATACAAGTTCCCTGGATTAGACAAAGGGAAACAGGGTGATGGACAAAGGAGGGGAAATGGAAATGGGAAAGACAGTTGAATGCATCAGACATAGCTTTCTATATCCACCAGGAAACTCCACATCATGTATAACCACAAGAAAGGGAAGTTATACCCCGTATATGTATAATAAGTCAATTTACACTCTAATGTCATGTATATCTAAAAAGAACAAATTATATATGGACACCATATATTTATGAACAAAAGAAGAAAAAGAAATTAGGATTTAGCCCTTAAAGACAGAACTTTAGGCCTTGAAGAAAGAATATAAGCTTGAATACACAGACTGCAATAAAGTTTAAAAAAAATTGAAATTTTTCAGAATATACAAGAACTCTAGAACAACATCAAGAGGACAAACTCAGAATAAACTGAGAATCATTGGTATAAAAGAGAACATGGAGAAAAAAACTGAAGGCAGTAAGAACATTTTCAGTGAAATAGTTACAGAAAACTTCCCATATCAGAAATAAGATATATATTCGCATACAAGAGATATACAAGACCCCAAATAGACCTAATCAAAAGAAAGATCTGCAAGACTTCCTAACTAAACTTCCAAACCTAGAAAAAGAGGAAAGAATTTTAAAAGCTTCAAGAGAGAAACATCAGGTCACTTTTAGAGATAAACCAATAAGGCTCATGTCTGATTTCTCAATTCACATGCTAAAATCAAGGTGTGTATAGAATAAGATATTCCAAGCTTTAAAAGAAAAAAAAAATTTCTGCCATTCAAGACTTCTATACCCTTCAAATCTGAGTTTCACATTTGAGGAGAAATAAAAACTTTCAATGACAAAACTAAACTAAAACAATTCATGACCACCAAACCAACACTAAAAAGAATACGTAAAGATAAACTGTACAAAGACTAACCCAAAAGTCAATCACAAAGCTCCCAAATAGAGAAAGATCAATAGAAGAGTAAAGAGTAATCTACTAAATGAGAATCAAGATAGTATCAAGTATAGCAAAAAATCAAAATGGAAAGAAACCATAAACATATCAATATTAACACAGAATGTTAATGGTTTCAGCTCTCTGATTAAAAATCATGCATTAGCAGAATAGAACAAAAACAGATTCAACTATATTCTGTTTACAAGAGACTCATCTCATAGGCAAAGACACTCACAAGCTAAGGTAAAAGGATTAGAAAAAACTCCAGATAGAATCCCCAAACAAGTCAGGATAGCTATTCTCATCATTGGCAAAACAGATTTCAAACAAAAGTTAAGAAGAGATAAAGAAGGCCACTGCATCCTGATAAAGCAAACAATAAAACAAGATATACCAATAGAAAATATTCATGCCCCAAATGTCAGCATACCAAATTACATTAATAAAAACACTCCCTGACATTAAATCCTAACACAATAATACTCAATCACCAATAAACAAGTTATCAAAACATAAAATCAATAAACATATTTGCAACCTAAATAAAACTATAAATCAAAAGGACCTAACAGACATCTACAGAATATTTCATCCTCAACCAGTTGAATATACCTTCTTAGCAGTTCATGAAATTTTTTCTAAATTGGACCATGTTCTAATTAGGTCACAAACTAAATCATACCAAAAACAAAAATTGATGTAATTCCATTCATCCTATCAGATTAAAATGGAACGAGACTCGAAATCAACAGCAAGAAAAATAATAGAAAGCAATAAATACATTTCCATGTATTTAACAGTACTGCTTTGAATGATGAATGTATCAAAGAAGAAATGAGAGTATAAAAACAAGAAAGCCTAAGAAACAAATAAGAATAGAGATATAACATATCAAAATCTCTGGGATAATATGAAAATGTTTCTAAGAGGAAAATTTATAGAACTGAGTGCCTACAGTAAAAATCTTAGAGAGCTCCCAAATAAATAAGCTTATGTTCCACCTCAATTCCTTAGAGGAAGAGGAAAAACTAATTCCAAAATCAGTAGAAGACATGAAATAATTACAGAGTGAAAATTAATGAAATTGAGGATAACAAAACAGTACACAAGATAAATGCAACAAAGAGTTTGTTCTTTGAAAAGATAAAAAGCATTGATAAAGTTTTAGCCATATAAAGCAAAAGAAAGCAAGAAGGCCCAAATAAAATCAGAGATGAAAAAGAAGATATCACCAAAGAGCCTCTAAAATTCAAAGGATCACCAGAAATTACTCTGAAAATATATACTCCAAATAAACTGGAAAATCTCAAAGACAGTGACAAATTTCTACATACAAATGGCATGCTCAAATTGAACTAAGAAGATTTAGGAAATTTAAACAGACCAATATCAAATAATGAAATTAAAACAATTTAAGGCCTTCCAGAAAAGAAAACCCTACAAGAAGATGGATTCTTAGCTGAGTTCAATCAGTCCCTTATAGAAGAACTAACACCAGTCCTTCTCAAATTATTCCATGAAATTGAAATTCAGGGAACACTCTCCAAAACATTCTATGAATCCAAAATAACCATGATACCAAAATCAGACAAAGACACATCAAGGAATGAAAACTACAGACCAATAACTTGATGAACATAGATGCAAAAGTCCTCAATAAAATATTAGCAAACCACATTCACAAATGCATCAAGAAGATAATACACCATGATCAAATTAAAAAAAAAAGATAATACACCATGATCAAGTGCATTTCATTATAGGGATGCAAGGTTGTTTCAATCTATGCAAATCACTATGTGTAATTTACTACCTAAGGAGAATTAATGGCAGGAATCACATGATTATCTCAATAGATGCAGAAATGGTCTTTGATAAATTCCATTATCCATTTTTAAAATACTGGAGAAGGTAGGATGGAAGGAACTTACCTCAGCATCCTAAAGTTCATTCATGACAAAAGCATACTGACTGGGAAAAAACTAAAATCATGTCTTCTAAACTGAGGAACAAGGCAAGACTGTCCACTCTCACTATTATACTCAATATTGTCCTTGAAACATTATCCAGAACAATCAAGCAAAAGAAGGAATACAAAGAGATACAAACAGGAGACAAGAGGGTCAAACTACTTCTGTTTGCTGATGATAAGATCATATGTCTAGAAGTCTTGTAAAGATATAAATGAGTTCAGCAAAGTAGCAGGCTACAAGATCAACACCCATAAATCAATAATTTTTTCTACAGTTCAACCAAGAAAGAAATCAGGAAAACTAACCCATTCACAATAATCCAAAAAAATTACTTGGGAATTAATTTAACTAAGGAGGTTAAAACTTAACTAAGGAGGTATAATGGAAACTATAGAATGATGAAGAAACAAATCAAAAAAGAGTTTGGAAAATGGAAAGATCTCTAATGTTCTTAGATAGGCAGAATTAATATTGTCAAAATGGCCATACAACCAAGTGCAATACACAGATCTGATGTGATCCCCATCAAAATACAAAAGATATTCTTCACAGAATTAGAATAAAAAAAATAATTAAATTTACTTGTAACAATAAGAAACCCAGAATAGGCAAAGCAATAACTAAGCAAGAAAAGTGATGCAGGAGGCTTCACAATACCTGATCTGAAATTATATTACAGAGCTACAGTAACAAAAACAGCAGGGCATTGGCATCAAAATAGACAAGAAGACCATTGAACAGAATAGAAGACACAGAGACAAACCCATATGCATACAACCATCTGATAATTGACAAAGATACTAAATATATATTTTAGAGAGAGAAAAAAGTCTTTTTAAGAAGCAGTGCTAGAAAAACTGGGTAGCTATATGTAGAAAAAAAGATCCGTATCTCTCATCCTGAACAAAAGTTAGATCAAAATGGATCAAAAATTTTGGAATTACAGCAGCATCCTTCCAAATGATAGATGAACACATAGGATCCACATTCCATCATATTGGTGTAGGCACCAACTTCCTTAATAAGACCCCCAAAATGGAAGAAAGAAAACCAAGAATCAGTAAGTGGATGCCATCAAATTAAAAAGCTTCTGTGTAACAAAGGAAATGAAAATCATGAAGAAAGAGCCTACAGAATGGGACAAAATCTTGGGCAGCTACTTCCCAACAGAGGATTAATATCCAAAATATATGAAGAACTCAAAAATCTTGGCACCATAAAAACGAATAACACAATCAACAAATGGGCAAAATGACTAAATAGAAACTTCTCAAAATAAGAAATACAAATGGTCAACAAATATATGAAGAAATTTTCAACATCTCTACCAATCAAAGAAACACAAATCAAAACTACACTAAGATTTCGTCTCACTCTAATAGGAATGATGATCAAGAATATAAACAATAAATGCTGACAAGAATGTTGGGGGAAAGGTACACTTTTTCCATTATTGGTGGGACTGTAGAGTAGTACAACTACTCTGGAAAACAGTATGGAGATTTCTCAAAAAACTAGGAATGGGGGGCTGGGGATATAGCTCAGCTGGTAGAGTGCTTGCCTCGCAAGCACAAGGCCCTGGGTTCAATCCCCAGCACCACAAAAAAAAAAAAAAAAAAAAAAAGAAAACCTAGGAATGGAGTCACTATAGGACCCAGCTATCACACTCCTTAGTATTTTCCCAAAAGAACTAAAATTAGCATACTATAGTGATAGAGTCACTTCTATGTGCATAGCATACAATAGTGATAGAACCACCTCTATGTGTATAGCACCACAATTCATAATAGATAAATTATGGAATCAGCCCAGAAGGCCATAGATGAATAGATTAAGAGATTGTGGTATATATACACAATGGAGTTTTACTCAGTCATAAAGAAGAATGAAATTATGACATTGTCTGGTAAATGGATGGAAATGTGGAACATCCTGCTCAGTGAAATAAGCCAGACTAAGAAACTCAAACATCAAATGTTTTCACTTATGTGTGGAAACTAGAGTAAAATATAAGGAAAGGAGGAGGGGTCGACAGGATACCATAAAGATACAGGGAAGATCTGTAGTACTGAAGAAGACAGAGAGGCAGAGTGGAGGGATGAGAAAGGAGAGTCAATGTAGAATCAATTCTTTAAAAAATTGCATTGAGTATATATGAATATGCCACAGTAAATATAACCTTTATGCAAAAGCAAAAAGAACCAATCAAAAATAAGTAAATAGATCAGTGAAAAGAAGTCTGGCAGAGTAGAGGAAGGAGAACAGGGGAGAAGAGGGAGGATGAAAGGGGAAAAGGGGAGATCATGAACTGAAATTGAGCTCCACGCATGTGTGATTGTGTCAGGATGAACCCCACTGCTGTGTATATTGTAATTCTCTAATAAGAATAAGAATTTTTAAAAAATTCACACTGATAAGAATACTTCCATCTGTGGCTACACCATTTGAAAGACATGGCTTTATCCATAGGGACAGAAAATGGTCATGGGACAGTCCAGTTCTTCAGTCAGAAGTATGCATACAAGCATATACAGGATCCTCACCTCCTCCCAGGGATGACAACCCAAAGTCATCCATTCATAATCAGAGGGATGTTTGGGATCTCTCAGGGATTTATGGTAGGATCTACAGCAGGCATACATTCGACTCATATTTGAGAGAACCAGTAAATTTTTAATAAAAGAAAAAAAATTGTACTTCATTAAATTTTGCAATGAAAGAATAGGAGTAAGATAAGTTCAATAAATACTCCAACTCAAAAAAAAATGTATAGTAGTTACTGCATTGAAGCAAATTCTAACGTGCTACTGGGCAGACATTTCATCTATTCCTAATTCTGGTTCCTGAAGAAATCTGCCTTGTTCATTATTCTCCATGGCCCTTGCTGCATTCTTGGGGTGAGTTTTCATTTTCTTTTAGCCTCCTTAATAATATGAAAAATAGATTAAATATTTAGCATGCCTCTTACACCTTACCTTCCTTATGTCCCAGGACACCCTCCTACTTGCTGCTGTATCCCCAGCACTTGGCCAAATGTCAGGCACTAGTCAGTGTGTAGAGTTTCTCTCTTCAGAAAACAAATGTAAAATTTATAAGAAGGTTTACTTATTGAGTTTAATTCAAAACATTTCTAAAGTACTCTGAAGTTACATGCCTAATAATGGTGTGTGAAGGATTCATTTGAAGGGAAAAATTTGACAACTTTAAATTTGAATTGAGGCATCAGAAGCTTACCTAGGTAGAAATACTGTATTACATATTGAGGGAGAGATTTGGAATTGAGGTTAAATCACCAAATGAAGTGATAATTGTAATGATGGTGGGTGTATAGAACTGCCAAAGTTATAAAACTTACAAAAGCTGATCGTTCAAACATATTGTCAAGTGAAACAGATGCTTGTGCTTGCTATTAGCACTAAAACGTGTTAACTATTCAAAAATGAAATGTGATTTGTCTTTATTAAAAATGATGAAGTACCCTTGAGGATAGCTTCATCAGATACATAATATTTATGAAAAAAATGATTTCTCTTTAGCATCCCCTGATTAGTACCACTTGACTGGAATCACTCTCTCGCTTGGCATTTTGAGTACTTATGCCAAAGCTAATCTGTGCTTGTTTATATATTGCTTGGTAAAGTGTTTTAAAACTAGGCCTGTATGTGTACTAGCTACCCAAAACTAATTTTGCATTTCTAAGACTATTTTCTGTCCTTCTCACTTTCATTCTATTTTTAAATTTCACGAGAACTGTGCTGATAGGGTTTACTAGATGTCAGGCACTGTTCTATGTTCTTGGCTAATTTTATTGCATTTAACTTTTGTAATAACCTTAAGGGATAGGAAAACAACTTTCTCCTTCTGGCTAACAGACAAAGAAATTAAGGCATGGGGTGATTACAGAATTTGTCCAAAGTCATGCAGCAACTAAATGATTTATCCAGAATCCAAACACAAGCAGTTTTTATTTATGCTCATACTCTTAAATGCCATTCTCTGTATACTTTCTATGTGTCAGAATGACCAACACTGAAAGACCTTAAGGATCCTAAAAAGACAAAGAAGAGCTAGTTATACTCTACCCTTAAAACACTACAGCCTTTTACCATTCCATAATTCAGTCTAGTGTTCTCTAGTCAAAGACAAATTCACCAAAAATTGTATTTCAACTTTACATATAATCCATTAAAACACACAGAAAGAATATCGTATTGGTATACACATAGTGAGTGATATTAGCTAATGCCCTCGCTTCTTGTCAAATTATGTAATGACCGTGTTTATAGTTTTAAATTTTATCTCTGAAACTATCTCAGATTTAAAAAACTTCAAAAAAAAAATACAATGGAATTCCCATATATGCTTTTTTCTAGTGTCCTGTACTTATAAAATATTATGTAATATAACATGATTATAAAAATTAAAATGCAATGTCAACTGTCTCAATACCTTTAATTAAACTATAGACTTTATTCATATTTCTCAAGTTTTTTCCGCCAATAGACTTATTATTTTTGTTGCAGTTTTCCATCTTGAAATTTCCCTCTTCGTAATGAGTAAATGATTTGGGATTATTCAAGTGAATGATTTCTTCTGAAACTTGGGCTGGCAAATTTTGCATCTATCCATGGCTCCTACCCCAAACAATCAGTACTCTGGTATTATAATGGTGACTTCCTATTCCCTTCCTATGCCCTATTCCACCTAATAAAGAAGGTGGAATTCTTTATAAGAAAGAATTCTGTCTCATTCCCCATTTATTTTTTCATTTAATTATTGATTTTGGTAGGGAATTTCTAATATTTATTTTGGGGGAGTTATAATCTATTGCTATTGTTTTATTTCATGCTCCAAAATAGCCTGGGACTTTGGCAGCCCTTGGGATTTGGTCCCAGACTCATTCAACACTCCCACCTGTCCTTAGGAATGAGCACACTAGTGCTCCAAGTTCATCTGCTCCTCTTTCCTGCCTCACCCCTTGAACATGCCACTTCTTCAAAATTGTTGTCACCAGCAAATGAGACTTAGAATCCCAGATCTGGGAGGACAGGTGTGCATTGCTCCTGAGGTTCCAATGCTTCTAGGATTTCTGACAAAGCTTATGAAATATACCTGTACTCAGGCACATTTCCATATTTCTTTTCCATTTAACCAGGTAGCTACCAATTATTTTAGAAAACATGCGTTAAAAAATTCTAATCAGATATCAGGATTTCTCTCTAACCTTTCTTATGTATAATACCTTTTCTAACAGCAAGAATTCTGGAGGTTTTCAAGATGGCGGACTAGGGGGCGGCTGCATTTCACGTTGCTCCAGGACGCAGGATTCAAAAGAGGAGATAGAGAGTGACTTGGGACCAACTCAAAGCCGCCGGGTGAGTCTCTCCCATTGGGGAGGCGTCCCGGATGGGGCAGTAGCCCCGGAACGCAGGGAACTTTGTGAAGTAGAGTGGCTCAGCGAGACGCCCCTCCCCCTGCTGGAGCGGTAAACACGGACAGCAAAGCGGAGCGGAGGTTCCAGGACTGCGAGCAGCTTCTCTAAGGAGGGGCAACCTAAGGAGACTCATCTGCGAAGGGTGAGGCTCCCAGGCCCAGGAGGTAGGTCCGGGCCCCTGGGAACGCTGCCTGGGAAGGCTGCCCTGCCCAGGCGGCAAGACACCCCTCCTCCCGCTGGAGAAGTGAACTCGGAAAGCAGGGAACTTTGCAGAGGAGGCCAAGCAGCACACCGCTTGGTTTTGGAGCAATCTGCCACGGCTCCGGCGGCTGTCAGAGGAAGAGCTGGGCGGCGAGCTATTTGGACTCAGCAACCGCCTGAACAATGGGGAGAGGGCTGTCCTGAGGAGGTGGAGGTGCGCAGAGAGTTGCTTGGTCTCCAAGCGTCCACACAGAACACCGGGTGGCTGCCTGGAGAAAGAGACAAGCGACGGGTCACTGGGGCGAGGGGTCGCATAGCCAGGCGATTAGGTGCAAAGCATGGTCCGGTCTGGGGACCTAGGTACCTTTTCTTGAAAGAGCTACACAGAGACAAGCTGAGGGGCAGAGCAAAGGTTCCAGGACTGCGCGCAGCTTCTCTGAGGAGGGGCTACCTAAAGAGCCTCATCTGCGAAGGGCAGGGCTCCCAGGCCCAGGAGGTAGGTCCAGGCCCCTGGGAACGTTGCCTGGGAAGGCTGCCCTGCCCAGGCGGTAGTTGTGGACTGAGGGGAACCTCTAGGAGGGGAACTGACCAGCGAGACCTCCCCACCGGGTGAGTCTTCCCCGCCGGGTGAGGTTTTCCCACAAGGACAGTAAAACCAGAGACACAGGCCCAAACAGGCCTTGCCTCAGCCCACAGTCTAGTTCCCCTTTGGATGACCATTGGTCAACAAGTAGAGGCACCTCTGCCCACTAGCAGGGAAATACCCCACCTGAAGACCACCACCCCTAGAGAGGCAGCTTCCTAGGGGAACACCACAGTATCAACTTCCTCTAAGACTTCAGGCTACTGAAGGATAAGAGGGGATACACTAGCAATCTTCAGGGACATTATAAGTCAATAGAGGAAATCTCCAACATCTCTGCAGTCCACTGATACCTGAACGACATGAGAAAACAAGGGAAGAAAATGCCCCAAACAAATCTGGATGTTACATCAATAAAATCCAATGACAGCATGGCAGAAGAAATGTCAGAAAGGGAGTTCAGAATGTACATAATCAACATGATAAGGGAAGCAAACGATGAAATGAAAGAGCAAATGCAGGCATTGAATGAACGCACCAATCGACAGTTAAAAGAGCAAATACAGGAAGCAAAAGACCATTTCAATAAAGAGTTAGAGATATTGAAAAAAACCAAACAGAAATCCTTGAAATGAAGGAAACAATAAACCAAATTAAGAACTCCATAGAAAGCACAACCAATAGGATAGAACACCTGGAAGACAGAACCTCAGATATTGAAGACAAAATATTTAACCTCGAAAACAAAGTCGAACAAACAGAGAAGATAGTAAGAAATCATGAACAGAATCTCCAAGAACTATGGGATATCATGAAAAGGCCAAATTTGAGAATTATTGGGATTGAGGAAGGCTTAGAGAAACAAACCAAAGGAATGAACAATCTATTCAATGAAATAATTTCAGAAAATTTCCCAAATCTGAAGAATGAAATGGAAAATCAAGTTCAAGAGGTTTATAGGACTCCAAAAACACAAAATTACAACAGACCCACACCAAGGCACGTTATAATGAAAATACCTAACATACAAAATAAAGACAGAATCTTAAAGGCTGTGAGAGAAAAGAACCAAATTACATTCAGGGGGAAACCAATACGGATATCAGCAGATTTTTCAATCCAGACCTTAAAAGCTAGAAGGGCCTGGAATAACATTTTTCAAGCCCTAAAAGAAAATGGATGCCAACCAAGAATCTTATACCCAGCAAAACTTACCTTCAGATTTGATGACGAAATAAAATCCTTCCATGATAAACAAAAGCTAAAAGAATATACAAAAAGAAAGCCAGCATTACAGAACATTCTCAGCAAAATATTCCATGAAGAAGAGATGAAAAACAAAGAAGCAAATCAGCAAAGGGAGGAGATATCCTAAAGGAACTCTCAAATAAAGAGGAACCAAGTCGTGTCAAAAATAAACAAATAAATGAATAAAATGAGTCAAATGACCGGGAATACAAATCATGTCTCAATGGTAACCCTGAATATTAATGGCCTGAATTCATCAATCAAAAGACATAGACTGGCAGATTGGATTAAAAAGAAAGATCCAACAATATGTTGCCTGCAAGAGACTCACCTCATAGAAAGAGATACCCAAAGACTAAAGGTGAAAGGATGGGAAAAACTTACCATGCACATGGACCCAGCAAAAAAGCTGGGGTATCCATCCTCATTTCAGATAAAGTGGACTTCAAGCCAAAGTTAATCAGAAGGGATACAGAAGGACACCTCATACTGCTTAAGGGAACCATAAATCAGCAAGACATAACAATGATAAATATCTATGCCCCAAACAGTGGCTCACCCATGTATGTCAAACAAATTCTTCTCAATCTCAGAAACCAAATAGACCACAATACAATAATACTAGGTGATTTTAACATGCCTCTCTCACCACTGGATAGATCTTCCAAACAAAAATTGAACAAACAAACCATAGATCTCAATAACACAATCAATAATTTAGACTTAACAGACATTTATAGAATATACCATCCAACCACGAGTGAATACACTTTCTTCTCAGCAGCACATGGATCCTTCTCTAAAATAGACCATATATTATGCCACAAAGCTAATGTTAGCAAATACAAGAAGATAGAGACACTTCCTTGTATTTTATCAGATCATAATGGATTGAAACTAGAAATAAATGAAAAAGTAAAAAACAGAAATTACTCCAACACCTGGAGATTAAACAATATGCTATTATATGATGAATGGATAACAGAAGATATTAGGAAGGAAATTAAAAAATTCTTAGAGGTAAATGAGAACAAAGAAATATCATATCAAAATCTCTGGGACACTATGAAAGCAGTACTTAGAGGAAAATTTATTTCATGGAGCACATTCAATAAAAGAAGCAAAACTCAAGAAATAAACAACCTAACACTACAGCTCAAAGCCCTAGAAGAAGAAGAACAGACCAACACCAAAAGTAGTAGAAGACAGGAAATAGTTAAACTCAGAACTGAAATCAATGAAATTGAAACAAAAGAAACAATACAAAAAATTGACAAAATAAATAGTTGGTTCTTTGAAAACATAAACAAAATTGATAAACCTTTAGCCACACTAACAAAGAGAAGACGAGAGAAAATCCAAATCACCAAAATTCGGAATGAACAAGGAAATATCACAACAGACACGACTGAAATACAAAACATAATTAGAAGCTATTTTGAAAATCTATACTCCAGCAAAATAGAAAATTTCGAAGATATCAACAAGTTTCTAGAGACCTATGAATTGCCTAAACTAAACGAGGAGGACATACACAATTTAAATAGACCAATTTCAAATAATGAAATAGAAGAAGTCATCAAAAGCCTACCAACAAAGAAAAGTCCAGGACCTGATGGTTTCTCAGCCGAGTTCTGCAAAACCTTTAAAGAAGAGCTCATTCCAATACTTTTCAAAGTATTCCATGAAATAGAAGAGGAGGGAACCCTCCCAAATTCATTCTACGAAGCCAGTATCACCCTGATACCTAAACCAGACAGAGACACATCGAGGAAAGAAAATTTCAGACCAATATCCTTAATGAACATCAACGCAAAAATTCTCAACAAAATTTTAGCAAATCGCCTACAAAAACATATTAAAAAGTTAGTGCACCATGATCAAGTGGGTTTCATCCCAGGGATGCAAGGTTGGTTCAACATCAGGAAATCAATAAATGTAATTCACCATATCAATAGACTTAAAGTCAAGAATCACATGATTATTTCAATAGATGCAGAAAAAGCATTTGATAAAATACAGCACCCCTTCATGCTCAAAACACTAGAAAAAAAAGGGATAGTGGGAATGTTCCTTAACATTGTAAAGGCCATCTATGCTAAGCCCATGGCTAATATCATTCTTAATGGTGAAAAACTGAAAGCATTCCCCTTAAAATCTGGAACAAGGCAGGGATGCCCTCTCTCACCACTCCTATTCAATATCATCCTTGAAACTCTAGCCAGAGTAATTAGACAGACCAAAGAAATTAAAGGAATACGAATTGGAAAAGAAGAACTCAAACTATCCCTATTTGCTGATGATATGATTATATACTTAGAGGAACCAGGAAATTCCACCAGAAAACTCTTAGAACTCATAAATGAATTTAGTAAAGTAGTGGGATATAAGATCAATGCTCATAAATCTAATGCATTTTTATACATAAGTGATGAATCTTCAGAAAGAGAAATTAGGAAAACTACGCCATTCACAATAGCCTCGAAAAAAATAAAATACTTGGGAATCAATCTCACAAAAGAGGTGAAAGACCTCTACAATGAGAACTACAGAACACTAAAGAAAGAAGTTAAAGAACACCTTAGAAGATGGAAAGATGTCCCATGTTCCTGGATAGGCAGAATTAATATTGTCAAAATGGCCGTACTACCAAAAATGCTATACAGATTCAATGCAATTCCAATTAAAATCCCAACGATGTACCTTACAGAAGTAGAACAAGCAATCATGAAATTCATCTGGAAGAATAAGAAACCCAGAATTGCTAAAGCAATTCTTTGCAGGAAAAATGAAGCAGGGGATATTGCAATACCAGAACTTCAACTGTACTACAAAGCAATAGTAACAAAAACGGCATGGTATTGGTACCAAAATAGACAGGTAAATCAATGGTACAGAATAGAGGACACGGACACAAACCCAAATAAATATAATTTTCTCATACTAGACAAAGGGGCCAAAAATATGCAATGAAGAAAAGATAGCCTCTTCAACAAATGGTGCTGGGAGAATTGGAAATCCATATGCAACAAAATGCAACTAAACCCATATCTCTCACCATGCACAAAACTAAACTCAAAATGGATTAAGGACCTCAGAATCAGACCAGAGACCCTGCATCTTATAGAAGAAAAAGTAGGTCCAGATCTTCAACATGTCGGCTTAGGACCAGACTTTCTCAACAGGACTCCCATAGCACAAGAAATAAAAGCAAGAATCAACAACTGGGATAGATTCAAACTAAAAAGCTTTCTCTCAGCAAAGGAAACTATCAGCAATGCGAAGGAAGAGCCTACAGAGTGGGAGAAGATCTTTGCCAATCATACTTCAGATAGAGCACTAATCTCCAGAATCTATGAAGAACTCAAAAAACTCAACACCAAGACTACAAATAAGCCAATCGACAAATGGTCTAAGGAAATGAACAGACACTTCACAGAAGAGGACATACAAACAATCAACAAACATATGGAAAAATAAGAGTAATAAGAGAAATGCAAATCAAAACCACCCTAAGATTCCATCTCACCCCAATCAGAATGGCGATTATCAAGAATACAAGCAACAACAGGTGTTGGCGAGGATGTGGGGAAAAAGGTACACTCATTCATTGCTGGTGGGGTTGCAAATTAGTGCAGCCACTCTGGAAGGCAGTATGGAGATTCCTTAGAAAACTTGGAATGGAACTACCATTTGACCCAGCTATCCCACTCCTTGGCCTATACCCAAAGGACTTAAAATCAGCATACTACAGAGATACAGCCACATCAATGTTCATTGCTGCTCAATTCACCATAGCCAGATTGTGGAACCAACCTAGATGCCCTTCAGTTGATGAATGGATAAAGAAACTGTGGCATATATATACAATGGAATATTACTCAGTCATAAAGAATGATAAAATTATGGCATTCGCAGGCAAATGGACGAAATTGGAGAATATCATGCTAAGTGAGATAAGTCAATCTCAAAAAACCAAAGGAAGAATGATCTCGCTGATAAATGGATGATGATACATAATGGGGCATGGGAGGGGTTAGTTTTAGGGTTAGAGTGAGGGTTAGGGAGGGGGGCAAGAATGGGGGAAGGAAGGATTGTATAGAGGGAAAAGAGGGATGGGAGGGGTGGGGGGAAGGGAAAAATAACAGAATGAATCAACCAACATCACCCTATGTAAATTTATGATTACACAAATGGTATGCCTTTACTCTATGTACAAACAGAGAAACAACATGTATCCCATTTGTTTACAATAAAAAAAAAAGAAAAAAAAAGAATTCTGGCTGTAATTTGTAGAGTATATTTATTTAGTTGTTCCTCCCTAGCACCCCCTTAGTTTTAGTATTGCTAACTCATGATAATGTGAGAAACTATTTGAGGACTTGCTGTGTAGTACATTGTCTTTAGCCTTGTATTACTCAAAGAAGATAATGGTTTACAAATTTGTATAGTTAAATTTTACTATGAACCCCTTCAGTACTTCACTCAGTTTTAGGTAGTTAATACATTTGTCTGTTTTGGGTTTTCCCTATATCCTACTTGATCTTTAGAAATTTTGCATGCAGTTAAATGACTCTGTGATACACTGTTCTATTGGCTCCCACAATTGCACAAAGTTGCATATCCACCACGAAGGTTATGACACAGTCACATCAATCTAGTAAAGATCCCTCTGCCACTTCTGTGCAGTCTGTCACCTTGCCAACTTCAATTCTGGGATATAATTGGTGCATTTTATAATTTTCTGGCTTATAATTTCTCCTTTCTGAAATGTCAGATTAATCAGATTATACAATACATAGTCCTCTGTGTTTGGCATCTTTTGCTTAAAAGTATGCATTTAATATTTGTCATGCTTTTATGTGAATCAACAATGTTCTTTTTCATTGCTCAGTAGAATTCTATTGTATACATTCTTTCCATTCATTCACTTGTTGAAGATTATCTTGGTTGTTTCCCGATTTGGGTGACTGTGAATAAAGTTTTTATAAACTTTCAGAAATAGGTGATTTGCATGATGACAGTTTTCAGTATTTCTGGGAAAATATCTCAGAATGGGAGGGCTTACCCTGATGGTAAGTGTGTGGTCAACATTTCAAGAAGCTGTTGGGTTGTTTTGTTTTGTTATGTTTTGTTTTTTACAGTGGCTGTAACATTCTGTTTCCTCCAGAAAGGTATGAGGGTTCTAGTTTGCTCTCAACCCATTTAGTTTGTAGGGTTTAGTGTTATTTAGAATGTTTAATGGTATTTATTATAATTAATTTAATTTCTGATTCTTTGATTAGAGTCTGAAAAAATGCTGAGAGATGCTTCACACTTGACACCTACCAAATCTCCTACATGGAAAAACCATATGGTGAGTTTGCTTCAAGAAATAATATGATATGTCATTAATGGGTCGCTAGAAGAGAGAGACTAATGATGGAAAACTATGTGACCACATAGGATAGACTACATCTCCAGTTCTCCATTTTCACATAGTAACAACAGGTCTGGTTACCATGAGGGAAATAGTATCAAGTAATGTATGTATAGACAAAAAGTAATGTTTTCATCATTAACAAAGAAAGCTTTCATCGATTTTTGAAGGGTCAGTTCTTTTGAATTTTCTAATGCTTATTTCAGTTTTCTTTTTCTTTCTTGAAGCATTCACCACACCCAGAAAATCAGAAGAGTGATACTTCTGTTACCTCCACATCTTGCTTTTATTTATAAATTGCCTGAAAAAGTATCTGAAATACACTCGCTAGCCATCTTTTTATATTAAATTTATTTCTAGGTACTCTGTTCTTTCTGGATTTTTATGACCCCTGAGCACGTTGGCTGTTGGGTAATGGTATCAGACCTAATTCTTCAGATTAATTTCGTAACCTTCTATCCAGCAGTTACCCACCCCTAACAGTTTTGTTCTATTCAAAGCACTCTCTTTTCACTGGTGGCAAATTGCTCATTAAATATTCAATGACTTGTTTGTTTCCCTATATTTTTGGTTTTGGTTGGAAGGGAAGTAGTTTAGTTCAGCCCTTAGAATGAGCAATCACAGTGTAGGAAATGAGTCTGGAGCCCTTGGCGTGTATATAAAGCTTGCAGGTACAGGTGGGTTTCACAGGTCCTAACCTCAATGCTTGGGTAGGCCACAGGCTACAGGAAGAAAAATAATGTAGCAGGCATGCTGACTAATAAGGTCTTACTCATAGGTCTGTTTTGAGGATATTTTATTTCTCAAGTACAATCTTCACTAATTTTCTGTGGTCCGTAATTATTAAGTGAACTGAGAAAATTGCCCAGGTGTCTTGTGTGATCTGTGAGGAACGGATCATCTCGCCATCACTCTGGGTACACTCTGGCCTTAGCCTGTGAAGAAGCCTCTGGCAGAGTCGTTACTGGGGTGTAAACACTTGAGAGGTGTTGGGGGTTACCTAAGAAATTCCCTGGTGGGCAAATAATTTTGTTAAGAGGATTTGCTGACCCACATATTTGCATGAAGAAAATACTATATTTAGATGCAGTTTCAATGTGCTCCTCAAGGCTTCAAGTGTTGAAATTTAATCCTGATTGTAAATTTTAAAGTGAAGACTCTTAATCTAACTAGGCTATGTTGCTCAGAGGTAGGGGCTTTGGATAAGAGATTAGGATTAGATAAGGTCCTCAGGGTGAAGCTTCATGAATGAATATAGGTGACTTTACAAGAAGAGGAAAAAAGACCAGGGCAGATGTTCCCTGTCTCTTGCTTTGTGCTGCCCTGAATCACTTAGGGTGTCTGCCAGAAAAATCGACATCCCCAGAAGTGAACCTGAAGCCTCCAGAACTGTGAGCTAAGTAAAACCCTTTTTTACAGTAAAGCTATATAGCCTCAGGTATGTCATTATAGTAACACAAACTGGACTAATATAGAAACAGAGCACAGGGAAGTTAGATGACATCCAGTGCTAGAGTTATAAAGAGATTGAACTTGAATTGGAGTTAACAGTTTCTTTGAGACACTGAGCATGCCTCGCTATACAAGTCAACCTGGGCTCAAACTTTGTAGTAACAGAGACTATTGCTTACAATTACCAACATTCAATCACGATTCCTTCAGTTCCAGCAGCTTCTCAACTGCATTTTTGTTGCTAAGATAGTGATGATTGAAGGTTCAAAACTTTAAGGTGGAACACTGTTTGACAATCATTCATGAAATAATGACCACTATGCACTAGAACAAATTCTACGAGCATGTAAGAATCTGAACTCTGTTTAATTGATGTGTGCTTCTCCTATATGCATGAAATGAGAAGATTCTTCTGAATCAGAGCCAATCAACACTTGGAACAGCAGCAGTCCTCAGACAGAGAACACTTAGAATATCACAGTCTTGAATTCATAGATAGACAAGTCAATTGTAGATATGATTCTTCTTTTCATAAATGTGAGAAATTGAAAAGGCTCATCCTGTGTATGTATAAGTCCCAAATACTTTGCAGAGTCATTATTGTAGAAATCTTTATCTTGCTATGGTTTTGTTCAAAACCCTATTCCATAAGCTTATGTTAGAATAGCACTGGGGATATTGCTTGAGGGTGTCAGAAAAGGTGTAGCTTCCTTTGTTTTGTTGGGGAAGAAATACCAGGACATGACTTTTAAAAATGCTTCTTCTCTGGCATGAAGAACTATTAGCATTAATTTATTTTTTAACTGATGAAGTTGATAAGATTTATGGACCTTGGTATTGAAGAAATGATTACAAGGCATTAAAGTGAAGTGGGGAAGCAGAATTCTGAAATAATTAAAACTGAAATGAAGACTCCTGTCATAATTTCCCCCTCTGATCCTCACTAAGGAGATAAACAATTGTCTGTATTTTTCTTTCTCCTCACCTGCCTCTCCAAAGATAGCAGGTTCTCTCATCACAATTGTATTTCACAGGAAGGGTGTGAAGATAAGTGAGTTGCCATTTATAAAACACTTTAAAGTCAGAGGTGCTATACTTGGTGATAGTGAGAAAGTAGAAGAAAAATAGGTGACAACTTGCTGAAAAAAATCTGTCATTGTCCATTTATGGATAGCTTCAGGGTGGCTCATAGTAAAATCTTTACCTGGAGATATAAAAGTCCATTTGCACAAAGAGGCATGCTAAGTACTGCATAAGGCATGCTAAACACCTTTTATATCACTTTTTCAGAATTGCAACAGAATGCAAAGGAAGATAAACAAGGCAATGCTGCAAAACTGTCATATCTGAAACAACCGAGAGCAAATTATTCAGGGCAAAATAAACTTTCCATACAAAAAAGAAATGTGAATGCACAGGTCATGCATTTCTACGTGTATTGCAAATTCAGTGGGTTACAATGTAGCTGTATTATTGGTTGCATCATCCAAGTTAGAAGAGAGAACTAAGACATGACTCCTGCTTTTCCTTGCTTTCCTATATCATTTATAACAGTCTGAGCCATTTGCCTCTAAGTCTTCATAAGTTCTAGGGTCTTTTACAATTATGAATCTATAACTCTGTAATTAATCCTAAATGTCATCCTTGCTTTCAACCCAATCTAACACCCTGTATCATGGTTGTCTAGAGAAATAAGAGCAATGGAATATAAGTATATATAAAAGGAAACTTATAAGGAATTTGCTCCTATGATTATGGAATCTGACAAGTCCCAATATCTACGACCAGCAATTTAGAGACTCAGGAAAGCCATTGGTATGGTTCAGTAGGAGTCTGAAGCCTGAGAACCCCAAGAGTCCATCATGTAGACCCCTCTCTGAGAAAGAAGATGAGGTGGGATGTTCCAGCTGAAACACATTTTCCCTTCTTCCACCAGCTCTCTATTCAGGCTCTTGGTGAATCAGATGATTGCCAAACACTGGGTCATCTACCTTACCGAGTCCACTAATTTAAATGGCAATCTCATTCAGAAACACCCTCCTAGACATGCCAGAAAGCATTGTTTAACCTGAGTAGTTGGTAGTCCACTGGAGTTGTTATAACATTAACAATCACACACCTTCACTCCTGTAACTCATTCTAAGGACGAGTACCAGAATTCTCTTGGACCGCCACACACGTGCCACACACACACACTCCTGATGTTATCATTTCCACAAAATGGCTATGCTGACACTTTTTGATTAATATGGTCAAACCTTGGAACCTTATCATTGTAGCATAACATATTCTGTCCTGCTCATTCATCTCAGAAGCTCGATCTCCTACCCCTTTCCCATGGTGGGTTAAAGTTTCTAATACTGAAAAATGACATTTCCAAAATTAGCCTTTCCAAATTGTCATTATTCTAGTTGCACTGGTCCTTTTCCTCTCTATAATGTTATTTTCCTATGTAAACATGTGGTTAAAAAAAAAAAAAAAAAAGCTTCTTCCCATAGTCAGATAGGGACATAGATTAGAAAATTCATCAGGACCTTTAGGCTTCCCTTTCTTTTTCACAGCATCCCGTCCTCTGCTATTTTACTTACTGAACTGCACTGAAGTAGATATGTTTAAATGTTTGTATCATATGTGCATTTGCCTGTTTTGCTCCTGTGAGCGGTTTAAAGGAAGCATGGTTTATCTCATGTCTGACCCTCAGAACCTCCACAGGTGCCTTCACACAATTCATACTAAATACATATTTAAGAGAGAAAGAGAGAAAGGGGGAGAGAGAGGAAGAAAGAAACAGGAAGAAAGAAAGGGAAGAAGTTCAAGGAAGAAAGGGAAGAAATTCAAGGAGGAAGGGAAGAAAAAAGAGGGGGAAGTAAAGGAAGATTGGAAGACGTAGTTTTCTTTGTGTGTGTGTGTGTGTTTTTCTGAACTCTGTATTGATGTTTTAAAAATTATTTTTATTTAGCTTTTTAATTTTTTACAGACTGCATTTTGATTCATTGTACATCATTTCATTTCTATGGTTGTACACAATGTAGATTCATACCATTTGTGTAATCATACATGTACATAGGGCAATGATGTCTGTCTCACTCCACCATTTTTCATACCCCCCTCCCTCTCATTTTCTTCTACATATTCTATAGTTCCCCCATTATTCTCTCATTCCCCACCTCTACCCCCATTATATATCATCCTCCATTTATCAGGGAAAACATTCAGTCTTTGGTTTTTTGGGCTTGACTTATTTCACTTAGCACGATATTCTCCAATTCCATCCATTTATTTGCCAATGCCATAATCTCACTTCACAATAACTAGATTGTGAAACCAACCTAGATGCCCTTGTAGTTTTTTTATGACTTTGCAACTATTAAGTAAAAATGTTTTTCTTTTCCCCCCTAGGAAACACTTTAGTATAATACCCCAAACTGGAATTAGACTACAAGTTACTTCACAAAATTCATAAAAATTTTTCCTATTTTAAAAATAGTATCTGGTCTTTCAGTTATAACATTTACATCAATGACAGTGTGTGGAAATGAGTTCTGAAATGTAACTGCTTTACAAAAGTAGTATTTACAACATTACAGCAAGCTAGTGTGTTCTGAGCATGAACTATATGATTAACCAAAGGAATTTGGGAGCATACCTTATTTGTAAATTGCACAAGACTGTGACACACAAATGCGGCTTTTTCTTCATAAGAAAGAAACCGAGGATGACACATGAGGCCCAAGGTCTAAATCCACCATTGGTTAGAAATTTAAAAATGGTAAGCTGCTACCAGGAGCCTTGACAGAAATTAATTTAGATCTGTCCTCACAGGGGTTTTGACATTCTAAGAGTGAAGATATTTTTCAAATCTGAAGTCCATGAAACATATATAAAATATAAATGTGAATATATTTTATTTAAAAACATACTTATTTAGTTTCTATAATTAGTTTTCCTTATCACTGGTGATATCAGGGGCCTACTAGAAAATTTCACCTAAAATATATGGAATATGAAAATATAGGATCTTCACATTGATATTTATTACTAGTTTCTGAACCTGATTTGAGTAGTCATGTTCCGCATGGGTCCTATCTTAAATTAGATAGCAATTTAGTATATGAAATTTGTTCTTTGATAATATTATTGTGTCTTTTACAATGAAAGTATATGAAGTTCTCCCAGCTGAAACCCAAATTAATAATGGGTAAAGATCAGCAAGAAAAATAGCACCTTCTCTCAGGTAACAGGTCACAATCCTTCAGTTTTAGCTCCCTGTTATCACTTTTACTTCTAAGAAATTAAGAATCCTACTATAGTTATCTTTACATCATTATATGGAATTTGCTCACCTGGAAGCAGAGATTGTCACATGATTGACTGTCTGCAAACTGGAGACCCAGAAAAGAGAGTGGAGTCATTTAATCTGAGTCTGAGGGTTTGAAGGGTTTGATGATCCACAGAGAAAGTTTCAGTCTGAGGTCAGGAGACCATGTCCCAGCTCAACAGTCAGATCTTGATCTCCTCTTGATCTTTCCAAGCCTCTAGTGAATTGGATGACACACCCACGTGGAGGAGGCCTGTCTGCATTACAGAGTCCACTGATTCAAATGCTGGCTTAATTGGCAAACACCCTCACTGGCACACCCAGAAATAAGTTTAGCTAAACCTCTGGGTACTAATTATACCTGCTTCCCAAGGAGGCCACTGTCTGAAAGAAGTATTCTAGATTAAGTTGTCAACGTTTAAGTTGAGTCAGCTTTTTCACTGCTGTGACTAAAAGACCAACCAGAACAATTTTAGAGGAGGAAAAGTTTATGTGAGGACTCACGGTTTCAGAGGTCTCAGTCCACAGACAGATGGCTCCATTCCTCAGGGCTCAAGGTAAGGCAGAACATCATGGCAGAAGAGTGTGGCAGAGGAAAGTGGCTCACATGATGATCAGTAAGAGAGAGAGAGAGAGAGAGGGACTCCACTCACCAGAGAGAGAGAGAGAGAGAGAGGGACTCCACTCACCAGAGAGAGAGAGAGAGAGACACTCCACTCACCAGATACAAATATATATATGCCAAAGCCCCACCCCCAATGCCCACCTCCTCCAGCCACACCCTACCTACCTTCAGTGACCACTCAGTTATCCCTATCAAAGGATTTATTCACTGATTGGATTAAGGCATTCATAACCCAATCAGTTCTCCTTTAAACCTTCCTGCATTGTCTCATACATGGGCTTTTGGGGGACACTTCACATCTAAATCATAACAACATACAACTTTTTTTTTGAAAAGGGGTTTGAACCCAGGGATGCTGTACTACGGTGCTATATCACCAGCTTTATCATTATTATTTTTTTTTTTGAGACATGTTCTTGCTAAATTGCTTAGGGTCTTGCTAAGTTGCTTAGAGTCTCACTAAATTACTGAGACTGGTCTTGAACTTGGGATCCTCCTGCCTCAGCCTCCTGAGTTGCTGGAATTACGGGCACTACCATGCCCACAGTTCAACATATAAATTTCTGAAAGACAGAATTCAGTCAATTAGAGGAATCTATCATGTGTAGCTATTCCACTTCATTATTAATCAAAGAAAGAAGGGAAGAAAAGGAGAAAAGAAGGAAATGAAGGAAAGAGTTAAGTAGGTAAAATAAGGAGAAGAAATTGACAGAGAAAACTATTTCCTCTCTTGTACTTGGCCTCTGATTTCAAGCTTGAGGTACATCAGTGTGAAGATGTGGGTGGGAGGGCAGAGCTCCACCACAGATTTGGTGGGTTTATTCCTATGTTTTCCAAATTTGGAGGGTGCATGTCCCTTCCTTTCAGTTTTGCTTTCCTCCACATTGTTATGACCAGCATGACCAAAAGGCCTTTGCTGTTGAATCAGGCTCCAGAGACAAAGACTCTTGTCACTTCAATTGTTTAAATCATGCTTACTACTTTAACATTCTTCGATTTTCCAATATTATTATTTATTATCATTTTTCCTTCCACTTAAGCTTTCCACAAACAACATAAAGTAACATTTATTGATTATCCATCGGCTAAAAGTTTCTGCATCTAGTAGTACAGCAACATAATATAATATCTAACCTTAATCAAATCTTGATTTTACTAACTAAAGCAAAGTTTTAGTACTAATAAAATGTGTTCAACCACAGAACTCGTGTATGTGATTATTGAGGTCACATAATATTTCTTTAAATAGCTCTTGGTTTTTGTTATTTTCTTTTTCTTCCAGGTTTCTAGACTGTTGTCCTGAATGTCACATCAGATAAGATAAATTTTTATTGCCTTCTAGACATGGTCTAATAAAAGGGGATGGTATCATTTTTGGAAGACAATCAATACACTGACATTTTCCAAGAGTGATGTTTCAAAGGAATTTAAGACCTAACTGAATAAACAAATCCTAACATGTGCTAGCACCTCTCTGATTTAAGAATACTTTTTCTAAATACTCCCCAGTGAGTTAATTTTAATTAGTAGCACACTAGAAAGTTAAACACTATTGAAGACCTTTCCAAGACTCCAGGAGAAGAAAATCATTGATTTATTTTCTCAATCCTTGGAGACAAACAACCAAGTGATGTTAAAAAAAAAAAAAAAAAAAAAAGTCAAACTAAAGTAGAATTTAAAATATTAGTTCTGTTTATTCTATTAATGGACATTTTGCATTCTTTGTGCAGATAGGAACCAGATTGACAAAGATCACTGTAGACTTCCTAAGCAATACACTTTCAACATTTCATTTTAACATGAAATAAATCTTTTCCATCCTCTCCATGAAAGGAAACACGCGATCTCTTTTGGGACTTGTCCTTGTGGCCTTCAACTTGAATAGTCCAACTTGCCTATACACTGTCAGGGAAGTACTTGTTTTGTTAACTAATTCCACAGAATTAGGGCACAGTCATGAGAAATGAGAAGCCAGACCTGATTAACTTTTCTTAGAGCCAGAGTTACTTATCTCCTGGGACCTCGTTTTCAATGGAATTTGGGGGTGGGAGAACAACAGCATTCAGAAGGTAATTCTACAGCCTTTAACTTTCTGATTTTTATCACCATCACTAACCACTTCTTAACACATTTCACTTTTTTTTTTTCCCATAAAAATTCAGTATATGAGATCATGAGATAAAAAAAAAGGTAAAGAAATGAATGGGTATTTTTCTTGTCATTCTCTACTTGACAACGTCACTTGCTTTATGCTTATATCAAAATATATAAAGTCAACTTCCTATTCAGGAAGAGTGGCAGTTTTTGTCATTGTGCTGCATGCCTTTGTGGGCTTCTGTTTCACATTTACAAATTTCTTCAGGGGTGTGAATAACCTGGGGTGTCAGAGGAACTGACATGCCCATGAGTGCAATCGGTTGACTTTTAAATAGTTTTACCTGATGCCTTCGACAGTCCTCCCCGACCTTCTTTATCCATTTAGAAAATCTGGTCATGGTTATTTGGTGCAGATGCAGTGTGCAGGAAACAGAAGTAGAAGATGATGGACTGTTTATTTCTATCAAATTCAGATATGGGAAATAAACTAAGCAGTATTTAAGAGACCTTCCAAAATCGGAAGGACTGTATAAGCCTTTAAGCCCTAATGAGGTCGCCAATAATATTATTCGTATGGAAGCTGACAGAGCAACTCTTCTGGCAGGAAATATCACAGCTTCCTTTAAATAGATTTCAATAATTATTTGATCATATTCCCAGAGCCAAGATTAGTCCTCAGACCCACGGAATTCTGGGTTCTTCACCAAGTTCACCTACCTCTTCAGAGCATTAAGCCCAGAATCACAAGGGCTGCCTTGTGCGAGACCAAGAATGTTCTGTCTGGAAGGCATTCAATTAACATCTTAATCTTTTTTTGGGAAAGGCTTCCTGGATCTGGCTCAGGAATCCCACTGTGCTACTGTGACCTAGACAAGTGCACAATTCTTTTAAAAATAAATAAATAAATAAATAAAAGGAAAGCTCATAGCCTTGAATGAAACTGTCACAAAATGTTGATGAAATGGAAGTCAAGGTCACCTAAAGGCATCAAGTGTAGAAACTGTATCAGGAGAAGCAGTTGGAAAATCACTAAGCAAATGTGGATAGACAGGAACAACTGCTCCCATTTTTCAAACCCTTCCAGAAGAAGTGAGTAGCTGCCCTTTTTTATTTGCAAATACCTAGAAAAACAGATCAAAACTTAGAGATCAAATTACTAATTCCATAAGACAAATTAATTCTATACTTTAAACATAGTACAAAAGAACATTCCACACACTGAAATTAATATATATATATATATATAAATCTAAACTTTTTAGACCTAGGTTTACCTTTATTTTTATGCATTTGGTTTTTTTATAGTTCTAAAATAATTTCCATGCCCAGCACTTTTTGAGTATCTAATTGACTTTCCTTATAGACACATTGAGCTGACGAAGTTTAAAAATGAAAGCCCAACTTGTATCTTGAACAAGATTTTAGATCCAAATATCAGTACTCATTCCTCCATATTGAAAGAAAGAACACAGAGGGAATGGGGTTTATGGCTCTTAATAATAAATTTTGATAAAATAACAGTGAGAAAAAAAATCTATTTTGGGGGTAACAGTAACTTCTGGAAACACTCAGAGCTTAAGTTTGGAAGGGGAAATGTGGTTTTCCATTTCAGGCATCAGTTATGTGAATTGTACCATCTCTGAAGACAAGAGTTTTAGTCAATTTTTTTTTTTTTCCTTTTTGCTGCTGTGATCAAAAGACCTGATAAGAACTATTAGCGAAGGATAAATTGATTTAGGGGCTCATAGTTTCAGAGATTGTAGTCCATAGATGTGACTCCATTCTTTTGAGGCTGAAGTGAGACAGAATATCATGGTAGAAGAATGTGGGAGAGGAAAGTGGCTCAAGACATGGCACCAAGAAGCAAAGAGAGAATTCCTCTCAAGAAGGACAAATAAATACTCCAGAGGTGTGTCCCCAAATACCTACCTCCTCCAGCCGAATACTACCTGCTTACAGTTAATCCCTATAAGGGGATTAACTTGTTGATTAGATTAGGGTTTTGATAACCCATTCACTTTACCTCCATACTTTATTGCCTTTCTCACACCTTAGTTGGGAGGAACACCTCATATGTATTACCAAAATAACAAGTAAGATTTTTCCATAGTTTCCTGGATTTTTTAAAGGTTTGAAACAGAGGTCTGAGGCTCTGAGCAACATTCCAGAACTATAAGCAAGGCAAAGCCTCCTACTAATACTGATGGGGTAGCAGTTTTTATATTCTAAAAAGATACCCATGCCTGATTACGGTCTTCTTTTTGGGTAGCTTCCTTGAGTAATAACTTCACATCACTTACATTCGGCTATGTTGGTCACTTCTGCTCAGTGTTATCCATTTATTCATAAGACATTTATTAAATATCCCAAACTATACCATAATATGGAAATGTTCCTGGGACTTTCATAACATCATTCAAAGACTGAACTGAAGGCAAAAACATTAACATAACCAAGAAATGTTAGAAAATAAATCATGGTATATACAGACATATTCTAACTGTTATGAAACTAAATTATCAACAGGAATTATTCTTTAAAAATTGAAAGAGGGCACTATGGTGTTTTCCTGTGAACTGGGTAGTGGAGTGAAGGTATGAGGGGAGAATACTCCTGGGTTGAGTAGCACTTTTGTGTTTACTCTGACATGGAAAAATTTCAATTGCATTTGACAAACCAGTAACTGGATTTTAGTTTGGAACACAGAAACTCCATTGTAGTATATTGGAGAATGCAGAAGAATCAAGTCATTGGTGAAAAGAGAGACATTCTTTTAAAAAGTTTTTTTGTAAAGGCGATAATGACCAAGGAGGACAGTGACTAATAGTATCGATGTTGAAAGCAAATCAGTACATGATTGACATATTTGTTTAGATAGTGTTTTAAAGTTGAAAATGGAAGTACTCAATAAAATAATCATTACATGTTCTAATTTAAACAGTGCAAAAATTCCCCACCCCCCCCCCCTATTTTTTAAATTTTTTTTTTTTTTTTGGTACCAGGAATTGAACCCAAGGGCACTTAACCAACCAGCCACATCCCCAGCCCATTGTTTTGTTGTTGTTGTTGTTGTTGTTGTTGTTTTTCAGAGGCAGGGTCTCACTGAGTTTCTTAAGGCCTCACTAAGTTGCTGAGGCTGGCTTTGAACTCGAGATCCTCCTGCCTCAGCCTCCGGAGCTGCTGGGATTAAAGGCGTGCACCACTTTACCCAGCCAAAAATCCCTTTCGATTATGAACTGAGGGAACACACAGTACAGGGAGTTGAACTGCAGAAGATGTAACATAAGGGTGCCAGGCACTCTTTCTTTACTCAGCATCTGGTTCCCCGAACACCAGATTCCCACACAAAATGCCCCTGTTTAATGCCAGGCTTTAAAATGCCTCATTTTTATTCCTGATAGGCATTATTAACCTTTGCTTTAAATCTTACACTAGCTTAAATATCTCTTTTTCAACTTCCTTTTCTCTGAGATTAAGCATTATAACAGTCATGATGTCTCCATAAAGCGTGGGAAAAATGACACTGAATAAAGGATATTACTCTCCTGAATGAGCAGTTCCCTGAGTCTTTTGAGACAGATAGAATAGGGTACTGTGTTTATGAAATTCTCCCTCAATCACTGATTATTCTCTTCTCTGTTAACTGGTGTTTCTTGCTCTTTCATGTGAACTTTGAGAAGGAAAAAGATTGTTTACAATGTAATTAGACTACTTAAACTTATTTGGAAGAGGAGTATTCTAGTTCAGGCTGAAATACAATTTTTTGTTGTTGTTTGGAGATATGCTTTTTACTTTTGAAGAATACTACCCAAGGGATAAGCCTAGGTTTGCAAGTTAATTAATCAGAATAGAACTCAAATGTCTAAAAGTGGAGGGGTGAAAATGACTGAGAGCTTATATTTTGAGTGGATGATTTGGTCTCACCATTTTGTGAATGTGGTTTCCAGCCTAGAATGCACTATTTATGACTTGAATAGTCGTTATGGGCAAGCATTATTCAGGGGCAAAAACTGGCAACAGTGCAACAGACTGAAGGTAATTAGTCACACTTCTTTTTCTATGTGTTGAGTTTTCTTTTGGTTACATAGAGCTATCCATAGGTCAATCACAGATTTACAGATGATGCACAATGCAGAATTATTTGACTGCATTTGTCTTGCTATTCTTTGCAGCATATTTTACTAAGCAACATAAGTTTAGCTTTTACTGTTTGCAAGGACTGGGAAAGTCAGAGATGCACAGTCTGAATAGAAGATGGAAATGCTGATATTTTTTCTCCCCTTGGGAGTAACCCTCTGGCCTCCAGGCAGTTCTTTTAAAAATAGCTTCTGTCTGCCTTGTGCCATTATTATCACAGATACAATTCCCATCCTGACTGTCCGGAACCGAAATCAGTCTTCTGCATTCAAGAGTAGTTCATCTGCACTCGAGTTGCTTTTATATAAGTCACTGTGGTATATGTCAGCTTGAGTTGTTGGTGTTTCCGTAAAGCGTTTACTTTGGATCCCTATTATATAGTGTGGGAAAAGTAGGCATAAAAAATAATCTCTGTGCCTTGCTATTTTACCTCTACATAGAACCTAGTGTCCCAGGTGCTTTTCCAGCTAAAAGAAAATCAGGAAGGGAGGTTATTTTATTCACCCATGAAATATAAATATCTCATGGGGTTTATGTACCAGTTGTTCTTCTGTTTGAGATAAACTATTGTTTGGCCAAAGGAAATAAAGATCAGCATCTGATACTGTGGAGTTTCTACTACAAACGAAGAAATGGTTTAAGTAGACACATGTGTAAAAGGAGCCCACCCACTTTCTCAAATGACACAATGTGTCAAATCAATATGTAAACATACATAGAATTTCCTATTATTCTATGGTTTCTGTGAGTATATGCTTGTGAATTTTCCTCCCAAAGCAACGTGTTAATATAAATAGGAAATGAAGCCCATTTTTTTCTAACAAAATTATGTGATAGAGCTGAAAATTATTTTCATTTTATATATATAGTTGATTTTTAAAATTATCATGTTAGCCTCCTTAGTTCCCAGTGATTACTGACCAATAAAAGTATATCAGAAAAATGACAAGAAGTGACTAAACATTTGGATTCTTTAAGTTCTGAATCTAAACAAATGCTAAAAGACTTCCATCTGTGTGGCTTGTGACTCCCGGAATGACCACGTCTACAGTCGCTTTCTTTTTTCTTTCTTTTTTTTTTTTTTTTTTTTTTTGCGGTACTAGGGATCGAACTCAGGGCCTTGTGCTTGTGAGGCAAGCACTCTACCAGCTGAGCTATCTCCCCAACCCCCGTGTTGCTTTCTAAGCTAGTAGTTTTTTCCACCCCTGTGGAGACAAGCTCTGGTCAACAGGAAGACATGCCACTGCCATTGAGGAAAGTGTCCACCAGGCCTCAAACTGTGCTTCAGACTCGCGAAGCCCTGTACATTTTGACAGCGGTGTCATTACTTTGCTTAAAACTCTCTGAGATTGGGGAGCTTCCAGAGCCAGAATGGTAATTTATATCATTCATTCCCTCATTACATTATCTTTTTCTTGAGTGTCTGCAAGCCATACTCTAGCTGTGTGAGAGAAAAGGAAAAGGACATTACACAAGAAAAGAAAAAATAATAGGAATATGCAGCAGACCGCAGAAAACCAGGCTACAACTGATTGGTGTCTCATGTATGTTTTAGCTTCTATTTCGTGTAAGGTGCTAAGATGTTTCCTATCAGAGGGTCAGAGGGTAATTGAGCTTCTCCTCCTCCTCCAACCTGGCATGAAGTAGATCATTGTTTCTGAGTTTTATTGTTAACATACACCAAAGATCTATTCTGATAGATCAGGTCTTGTTGGTTTTATGTATATGATTATTTGATCTTGAAAAGTGATATCTTATTTTAAAATTGTCGAATCAAAATCCAATTGCTAATAATAAGAGGATAAAACAGGGTATATGTGAAAGTGTTGCTTACATATATTTACAGAGCTAACATTAATATAATATCAAATATTCATACAAATTTGAGAACATACAAATTCAAACATAAAAGGCATCTAATTTATTTATCTTTATTATAGACATTATTGCATTAGATGCCTGAGTCTCACCTAGTAATGCCACAGAGTTAAGACTTTCTCTAATTTGGAGACTGTTCCACAGCATTATTTTTCTGCTTCTGCTAAGGTGAATTGATTTGATTTTTTAATTTAATGTGTAATAGCTTCAGCTGCTGGGTCAAATAATCCCCCTGACTGTACTCAGTGCCACAATACCTATCATGGTTTCATTTAAGGGTTTAAATAAAGCTTACAAAACACATTAATTCACAGAGCCTCTTGAAAGAAGAGCTTATGGAAGACTGAAAGGTTTTAAAAAGTGAGTAACGACTGCATACCTTCAAGCTCTGTGCTTACTGCTGTCCTAATGAATATATATGGACAACCAGCAATTTTGCCATACTACACTGTGAGCATAAGTTTCAAGAATATTTTGGAGACAAGTTTAAATCATTTTGTCCCCAAATCTCTACATATCTAATTTTTAAGCTATGAATGACTTTGGTGCTTCATGTAAACAGTGTGGAACTTAATCAGCAGTAAGTAGAAAGGCCAGGGTAATTATTTTTATAATGTTTTTCACAAAACATTGTGAGCTTCTGGTGTATTTTCCTTTAACTAATCTTTAGAACCAGGGTGTCAAATCATGGCTGTACATTCTTCAGTTTCTTCTACCCTTTAAAGACACCCTTTACTTCAATTAAGTTTTGCTCTGTGAAGCCAAGGTTAACGTGTATAATTCTCCAACCAATGCATGTTCAAGTGTTTGCTAGGTACTGGGAGTATGGAAATGAAAAAAGTTCAGTTCTTAACACTGAAGAGCTTACATTTAATAAGTAGAGACAGACGCAGAAGCAGATCATTTCAGTGTGGTACGTTTTCTCCTAGGAGGAGTCTTAAAGACTTCTAAACAGAAGCTAAATGCAAGCAAATCGTGTTACACGGTCATGAGGTTGTACCTGTTATGCTGTAAATAGCAAATAGGAAAGAGTCTGATGGAGAAATCAGAGATTCGTTGCCTGCTAGAGCAGATGTCTCATTGAAGAGGTAGAATTATCCGAAACACCAAAAAACACTGTATTATGGCAGTTAGGTATGTCAGTGTATGCAGGGCACGTTAAGAAGTAGCACAGGATACTCTGGAGTAATAAGTGTGGCAATACTGTTACACCATGGAAGAGAAAGATTTATCTAAGTTTTAGCACCTGACCCAGCTATCCCACTCCTCAGTATATATCCAAAAGATATAAAATCAGCATATTATAGGGATACAGTCACCTCAATGTTTATAGCAACACAATTTGCAATAACCAGACTATGGAACCAACCTTGGTGCCAGAAAATGTGGTAGACATTTAAAATGGAGTATTATTCAACCACAAAAAATGAATGAAATTATGTCATTTGCTGGTAAATGAATGGAACTAGAGAATATCATGCTGAGTGAAATAAGCCAGACTCAGAAAGTCAAAGGATAAATGTTTTCTCTGATATGGGGAAGCTATTACAAAATTAGGGTAAGAGAGAGAAAAGAAATGAGGGGGGGATTCTGTCAAAAGGAAAGAAACATCAGGGGAGTAGAAGGGAATTGAGGGGGATGGAGGAAAAAAAAATTACAAAAAAAAAAGAAAGAAAGAAAGTTACCTGTCAAGGCAAATTACTAAACTCATTCTAATAACAGATTGGAACTCATAGTGGAGCAAGCCTGCAGAGCTAATTTGGTTATCTGGAATTCACACAGGAAGAGCTGTT
This sequence comes from Sciurus carolinensis, assembly GCF_902686445.1. Classification (NCBI taxonomy): domain Eukaryota; kingdom Metazoa; phylum Chordata; class Mammalia; order Rodentia; family Sciuridae; genus Sciurus; species Sciurus carolinensis. The sequence goes on from NC_062224.1 coordinate 16,360,204, forward strand.
TATTTTGTGGATTCAAATAACAAGAGATGGTTTAAGAGAATCAATTTGAACAGGAAAGATTGGCTAGCAAACTGATTATGTAATAAGATATTTGGGAAGTTCTTTTTATTTAGTTAAGGGATGAGAACAGAAAAAAAATTTACAAATGAACAATTTTAAAGTAAAAGAAACACCTACGTAGAACCGAGCTTCATTCTTCAAACCTTATATGATTTTAATATATAGAAAAATTACAGCTCTTAGGGTCTTCTGAATGGAAGCTATATATAAGCAATATATTGTTCCAATTTTGTCTCAACCTAAAAAGAATAGCACATTTGTATTAATCACTCCATCAAATACAGTGAAACATGTGTATAAAGACTAAATCTGTAATTAATGAAAATTAGAAGTAGGTAAGTCACATAGAAAATTTGAGCTAGTCACAGAGAAGCTCCCAGTCATTAAACTGGTACCTGGAAATATACACTATTATTATTATTCCTGATCTTGTCTCTGAGAGATTTTTGTGATGTTGGTTACAGTTTCTAAATATAAATTATATTTGACTAAATAAACCCTTTTCCAGCAGTACATTACAATCAGCACAGGTATATGCTGTGTGTTACATAGACCTGATGAAATTAGATAAAATGGTATCAATTTGTGCTTTGAGTACTTCTGAACATAAAAATTGTGGAAAGTGAAGTAGAAATATTCAAAATAGCCTATATCATAAGGAACTTACACTCTGAGAAACCAAACAAAAAATTCTACCATTTAAAAACTATAACAATAATGTAAGTCACATGAGAAAAGGTTAGTTATTGTGAAAAAACCATCAGAAGGAAGGAGATAAGGGTTTTATTCAAATGACTAGAGAAGTCTGACAACCCAGAACAAAATAAAGACCTTAGGAGGATTAAGAAAGAACAGTCCGGGACCCAAGTTTATATGTATCATTCAGGAAATGAAGACAGGGTCATTTGCATGCATTAGAGCAAAGGAGATTTTCTTACTTTCACTTTTTTTCTTTACTAACATGAAAGCAGTTCTAATGCTCATTGGCTGCTACACAGATGAGTGACATCAATCCAGAAAGATAAGATCAGTGTGGCCAGGACAATGGGACAGCTTCAGGAAAGATGGTAACAGTGCAGGATCTGACTTAATCCTGGTCACCTTCTGTAAAGTAACTCATCTTAAAAAATTCCGCATTAGGAATATTTGCCTTTTAAAGGATTTCTGTGGGACAATCAATCAAAAAGTGAAAACTAACACTCCCAGCAGTAATGAAAGTTAATAACGAAGTTTTATTATTTGGTTAGCAGAAAGGGAAATACAGCATCACATCTAATTCCTTTTTTTTTTAATTTGTAATGGATCTGAAAGGAAAGATGATAAAAAAATCTTAGTGAGCTAAGCTTTATGCAAAACATTTTAGCTAGATATATCTGATTTTGCACTCTCTTTAATTAGTACAAAAATGTAATATCTTACTAACTGACATCAGGAGGTGGAGAACAGGGCAGCTCTGGCAAAATTTTTTATTTTTTTAATCTCTGATAAGCCTTAGTGCAGTTATTTTGAAATGGAAGCACTGGATAGAAAATACACACTTTTGGAGTATTTATGACTGTCGTAAACATTAGCAAATCCTGCACAATGCTGAACTAGTGCTGTCCATGCCTAAGATGAGCTCACATCCAAGTTAGCAGGCAGTCAAGGAACCAGAATCCTGCTCTTCAGAGTAGGTTGGCTATAGCAGAGGGAACTTGAAAGAAAAGGCATGAAAACTTTCTTCATTCTAAGCTGCTTCCTTGTTTCTCTCCAAATTAAAAACGCCTGAAATGCACATTATGAGACATCACGAAACATCTCACAATAACTAAAATACATTGTTAGAAGCACATGATAACTACGAACTTCTCCGCTGTCGGTTGCTGCCTTTTGCTATTGATAACTCCTGTACTGCTTTTGCAAAAATGTTTCTCCCATTTGTATTCAGCATCCCTGCAAAGCTGAGCCACTGCCACACGTTAACACTTGATCTATTCTCCACTGTGCACCAACCGACTCTCTTCTCTGGGACCAGCGCATCCCTATGGTGTGTAATAACTAAGAGCAGGTCATTCATGTGTGGAATTGAGGGAGACTGACGGTGGCAAATACAATTGGGTTTAAAATGAAAGTGCTCACATTGTGCTTCTTAAGGTTTATTGCTGCCAAGATGACGCTATCAGTTGTATTTTTAGGTCTGATCTTCTAGCACAGTGCAAGATAGATAGGTTTAATATCAGCAACACTTTGAGGTTAAGCAATCGCCACCATCGCCTTTGCTCTCGCCCAAGGTGTTCATAGAGTTCTAAAGCACATTTTTTTGCACTTAGCCTCATAGTGACCCTGCAATGGGAGGGAGCTGTGGACATCCAGAAAGAGGCCAGAAAGGAGACGGGGGCACAGGTTATGAAGAGGCGGTATTGTTTTTCTTTAGCTTCAGAAGCTCCAAGAGTAAAATGTGACTCAGAAAGAACGATGATGACTCTTGTGAACTTGGCCAGGAATGGAGCATAAGCATAGACAGGGACTGAAGCTTCATCAAAAGGTTTCCTTTAGTCTATGAGAGATGGGAAAATTCTAAATGTCCCATCATTATGCTTAGAGCATTGCAGATCATACAGAGAATTGGTTTCAACTTGGCCTCGGTTCCCAGGAAATATATATTATATTACATAGAACTTGGGGAAATGGTGCCTCACCATCCACATTGTTTCTCTTAGGTTTATCTTGTGATAAAAGAGTGGCACGGGCAATAGAGCATAGAGAGATTCAGAATCACAAGACCCCATGAACCAGGGTTGAGTGAATTGTCTCCCTGAGGTGAGAACAGCTGAGCTGAGCTTGGAACACAAGTGGAAATGTGGGAAGGGGGTCTCAGGCTGAGGACTAACTGCGTCTCCTGTTGCAATATGCTTCCTTGGGTTCCTCCTCACTATTTCTCTGGATATGTGTTTTCTTTTTTCTTTTGCTTCTTTTTTTTTTTTATCTAAATAGACTTTTACTTGATGGTATTTCAGTCATTTTTGCAGGTGAAATTTGGACACAGCATCTCTGGAAAACCACTGATCACACTGGGTCCTGTCCATTAGGAATTTCAACTGGAGGGGGAGGAGTTTCAGCAAGGAAGCTTCAGAGTGGATGCCCTTGGAGATCTGTGGATACAAAAATGACTGCTTCACCTGCTTTAGAGAGACGCAGACACGAGAAAGATGCCTACCCACCAAAATAAGAACTAAGACCTGCCTTCCTTTGGGTCCTCCAGAAGCAGACCCTGAAAGAGAAAAGTGCAACTAGTCTATTTGGAAAAAGAGAGGAAAATACAGAGAGAGGAGCGGGGAAGTGAGTCAAGGAGAGAAAAGTAGCCAACAAGTGTATATTGT